>NC_143580.1:57304364-57458649 GCF_048544385.1 Mastigoproctus giganteus
TTTTATTTGATGGAGTTTATCATGCATTTGGGCTTGCCATTGAATTATCCATTGTTCCCTACATATTCTTCGTATATTATATTTGTAGTCAAGATATGGAACATAATACTATGATAGTTCTGTGTTGGATGGATGTTTAGTGGCATAGTCCCCACATTCATTACCTGGTATCCCAGCATGGCCTGGAATCCAGCTGAAAATGACCACTCGCTGGAGTTCTTGAATATGCATCAGGTTGGATTTTATGAACTTAATGAAAGGATGTGTATGAGAAAAGATAATCTGTAGAGCTATAAGCACACTGTGGGAGTCCGTATATACCATACTCTTTTGGATGGACAGATAAAGAATATTTTCTATGGCAAATCTGATGGTGCATAATTCAACTGCCTAGCTACTGCATTCAGCGGGAAGTACGGAGAAAGTTTTATTAGGGAAGACAGCTGTGGCATCCACTCCACTTTCAGACTTTGACCCATCATATATATTTTTGTAAAATGCAGATAGTTTTGTGTGTGGGCAATATGGAGTTGTTTTGTGTTGACATTTGCAAGAGTGCTTTCTCCAGTTTAGGAAATAACTGTCACAGGATGGTTTAATAGAGGTCCATGGGGAATCCGGACTGTTTAGATCTTGGACAACTTTGTCAGGATGCATATTCCAAGCCTGTGATAATGCCTAAAATCTGATAGCAGTAGGCTGAGCTGCCCTGGGTTTATTTCTATAGTACATTGTGAACTGTGGATCATTAATTATCAGTCTAATAGGGTGATTAGGTAGACTTTGAATTTTAGTTGCCTAGTCAAGAACATCTTTATCCTGAAGCTTAGGGGAAGTTCATGTGCTTCAATATAGACACTGAAATGTTGAAAGCCGTACTAGCACATTCCTTTGCAGAATTACATGCCAGGGCACCATGATCAAGGCAAGATCTGATTGGGGCTCTATATAAATGAAGTAACATGTAACGATCTAAACTCCATGATGTTGAAGAAATAACTCTGAGTATGTTCATTTTTTTTCTGGCAAGACGTCTATAGATATTTAACATATTCCACAAAGTTCAATTTGCTATTGAAAATCAAACCAAGGAGATGAACACTGTTCACAACTGAGATAGAATGATTTGTTAAGTGTAGCTCTCGATCTGGATGCATCTTCTGTTTGCTACAAAAGTGGACTACTTTAGTTTTGGACAAGATAGTCGATACCCATTCTGTGCTACACTTAACAAATCATCCTATCTCAATTGTGAACAGTGTTCATTTCCTTGGTTTGATTTTCAATAGTAAATTGAACTTTGTGGAATATGTTAAATATCTACATATGTCTTGCCAGAAAAAAAAAATGAACGTACTCAAGAGTTATTTCTTCAATTGAAATTTGGAGCTGCCACACAGTGAAGGTCATGTTCTGTGTACTGCAAGAAACAGTCAGATCATCGGTATAGAGGTATGAATTTGCAGTGTTGGGAATACTTTTAGTCATGTGATTTATTCTTATTGCAAATAAGGTGGCCTAAGAACGGAGCCTTGTGGGTCTCCTTCTTCTTGTACATATGTTTTGGAGAGGACTTGTTGGTATTGAACTTGAAAGGACCTGTGCTGAAGGAAGTTCTGTATGAAATATGGTAAGTGGCCTCTCAAGTCAATGGAATGAAGATCTCTCAGGATTCCAAACTGTCATGTGTTGTCAAAGGCTTTCTCTATATCAAGGCATATCATGATGAGATGCTCATTTCAGATGAATGCATTCCTGATGTTTGTTTCAACTTTGACCAAGAGATCCAGGGCAAATCGATTTTCTCCGAAACCAAATTGATTATCAGAAGTTGGATTTTTTGGAGTCAAGATACCATGTGAGTCGATGGCGAATTATTTTTTCCAGGGTTTTACTAAGTAGCTGGTGAGAGAAATCGGTCTATAGTTTAGAGGTATAGAATGATCTTGCTCAGGTTTGGTAACTGCCAGTATACAGGAGTGTACAGCCAGTATACAGTATGCCAGGAACTGGGGAAAGATGTTCAAGAAAAATGTGATTAAAAAAGATCAGCAGGGAAGAGACATTTATTATCTAAGTGTTGGAGCATTATGTAATATATTCAGTCGACGCCTGCAGCACTGTTTTTTTAAGACTGATATGGCTCTTGAAGTTCAAGCATTGTAAGTGGTTGATTGTAAGGTAAAGAATGTAGGTCTGAAATTCGGTTGGGAATTTTTAAGCTAATACTTTGGAGCTGAAGAAATAAATTTTCTTCAGCTCCAAAATTTGAAGAAATAAATAAATTTTCTGTTTATACTCCAGGACGACCAAACAGTCAGAGGAGTTCACAAGATACACCACCGTATTCAGCAGTCACGGGCTTGAACTCCGGTCACTCAAGGTACGTGTACTTAAGCACCTGCGCGCCTGACCACTAGGCTACAGTGGCTTTGTATACTGTCGTGGCAGTCAACTGTGAAAATACAGTCCCTAGGGCATTTGTAATCTAGGCTGGAGCAGAAAGCTCCTGCTTTCGAGTTGAGAAGTGGGGAAATTTACCATTTAGTTGTTTTATTTTTCTCCATATTATTTTTGTGTTAGTTTTTTTATTAATTGAGCTTGCAAATTGAATCCAAAAGCCTCTTTTAGCTTTCTTCCTAATGTAATGGGCTTTGGCTCTAAGTCTCTTGTAGGACTGATGGTGGTAGGATGTTTGCAAAACAGATTCCACGCTGTTTTCTCTTTTTTTGCACCCTTACACTCTTTGTTCCACCAATAATTTATGGTTCTATGGATGGCTGACTGTGACTGTGGAATTGCAGTAGCTGCAGCTATTTGTTTTGTAGTGTGATTGGTAACTGTGTCGATAGGACAGGTTTCATTGGTTTGATCATCAAAGGACACACAGGAAGTGTACTTTGCTCAATCTGCTTTGGAAAATTTCCATTTTATGTTGTTTTCTGAAATTATGGAATGTGCTATTTGAATTTTACATATTAGAGAGAAGTGATCACTGTTCAGCAGATTGTCAAGGGCCATCCACTCAATACTAGAAAAGAGGGACAGAGAGCAGATGGAGAGATCTATTGTAGAGGGACGGATGTTAGTTGGTGAGCCAGTATTTAGTATAGCTAGATTTTGTCTCCCAACGAGCATTTCAATGAGTTGTCCTCATCCATCTGCATTGGGAAAACCCCACAACGGATGGTGTCCATTGAAGTTGCCCAATAAACAGAAAGGGGTTGGCAACTGCAGAATAATATCATCAAGCTCATGAATGGTATAGGAATGATTGAGCGATAGGTAAAGACAGACAAGCGTCAAAGTAATATCAATCACTATACGTGTTGCAACAGCTTCGATAGAGGTTTGCAATGAAATGTGTCTGCAAGGTACTTGTGAATCTAGGAGTATGGCTACCCCTCCATCAGAATTACTTGTACCGGCTTTCTTTCCTAAAAGCATATAATTAACTGAGAGAGACATATGTTAAATATGTCTCTTGTAAACAGATGGTAATCTGTTTACAAGAGACAATTAGCTCGTGGATATCATCAATGTCACTGCAGAGTCCTCTGCAGTTGCACTGTACGATATGATGCATCGTTTGGATTTGTAACATGAGGATGATTGTTTTTTTATTTCCACATTGTTTGTGGTGATCGAGCTTCATTTTCTCTCTTCTTGGAAAGATTGGGTGTTCGATGTTCATATCATCCTCTGCGTGAATGTCTAGCATAGGTTCTTCTGGGTCGGCATTATTATCTATATCCATGTGGTAGTAATAGCAGAGGCGTGTGATGCAAGAAAGCAAGCTTAAACAGCATCAGCAAAAAAAAAAAAAAAAACTATTTCACACATCCGTTCCGTCTAAAAGTTTATCCAGTTCCTCCTTGAATTTATTTAAGTTATCAAACTTCCATAATGACAGATGTAAGTTTGTTCCAGCAATCAACTACCCACTAGCTATAGGCCCATTTCCACACATTATTCTAGAATTATCTTTCCTCAATTTGAATTTATGCCCCCTCAGGTTAATAATCTCAGCAAGAGAAAGAATCCCATCAGAATTGAGCGAACTCAACCCATTCAAGGCCCTATACACCTCAATCATATCACTTCGCAGGTGCCTAGTCTCCAGAAATTAAGCTTTTCTTGGTAAGAGGACCCCATTGTTCTCCTCACCAATCTTGTTGCCTTTCTCTGTACTTGCTCAAGCAACTCTACATCCTTCCTAAATTGAGGCCTCTAGATCTATATGCAGCTCAAGATGTAGCCTGACCATTGCCTTATACAAAGGGATAATCACCTCCTTTTCCCTACAAGCAAAATTACTAATATCATTGACAAGATCCCATGACCTGCTATTGCAGCCTGTTTGCACTACACAGAAAACTTCTTATCTGACTGCACAATTACTCCCAGGTCTTTTTCATTTTCTACCACCCTAAGTGTAGTACCACATAGTTGGTACATTTCTCTGGAGTTACTTCTACCCATAGGCAGTAAATTGCATTTGTCAATGTTAAACTTCAGTTGCCACTTCTAAGCCCATCTGCCCAACTTTTCTGGATCCTGTTGCAGTACCACACTACCATTGCTGTCATTAACAACCCTGCCAACCTTCATATCATCTGCATACTTGAACATTAAGCCTGATATACCTTCATCAATATCATTGATAAATATACAAAACAACAGTGGGCCGAACACCGAACCCTGGCACTCCACCATAACATTAGTCCACAAAGAGCAGCATCCACTGATTACCAGTCCGGTCTTCTCCTACTCAACTACCTTTTTATCCATTGTAGCAACTTGCTCTTAATACCATACTGCACCAATTTGTATGGTAGTCTTCTATGCGCAACAGTATCAAAAGCTTCCCTAAAATCAAAGTATATAACATCTAAATTATTTTTTGCATCCAGTTCCTTTGTAACCACATCATGCACTGCTTGTTTGATGTTTGTGGAACAATCAGGAACGGGACATGATATTGCCAAGGGGAATGTCTTTGTGTGTGCACGCGCGATGTAAGGAGTGCAAGGAAATCAGGTGCCAACTCGGCATTGTTATGGGCTTATATGAGAGCTTGAAGGACAGGGTTAGATGCCCTCGAAGGATTTAAATTGAGAAGCCCATCAAGCTCTCAGCTGCCCACATCAATGCCAGAGCTTGCACTTGAACATCACGTAACACAGTGGCAACCAAGGCAGAATGCGAGGTCCCAAAGGAACTAGTTGTAGGTGACTCTATTGTCAGGTAAACAGGGAACATATTGTGCAAAAAAGGATAGATGGAACAGGATCAGGGGTATGTCTGCCAGGGGCAAAGGCTGGTGACATTGTATGGCAGATATCATCCTTTAAGGGCACAAAGGGTGATGTTATGCATGTTGACACAAATGATATTAAGAGTAGGAGACTGGCAGAATTACTTAACGTACAAGACAATGCTGAAAAAAAGCCGTGAGTTAGGGTTGAATTTGAAAGTGTCTACAATTTTGCCCAGATACGATAGGAGGGAATATATGATGAGAGCCTTGTCGATTGATTCAACCATGGAGAGATTGTGCAAGGCTCAAGGGGTAGAATTTTTCTCAGCCTGGTCTGTGCTTCTTAACAGAAGAGACTGCTTCCACAGGGGATGGGATACACTTAAATAGAAAGGGTGCAAGAATATTTGCTGATGCTAACGAGGCAGAGTTAGGAGGGTTGGAAAACTAGCTTGGGGGGATACATAGACTAATAGATTAACAGTAGCTGCTGGAAGAGGTAAAAATTATTCTTGCACTACTTCTATTGAAGTGCAATTGGGCAGCAGCCCGGAAAGCAAGGCAATGGGAATTTCCAGGACTGCTGGGAGTCATAGTGGAACAAGTAAATACATGGGCTGTGTTAGGGTAACTAAGAGTAGAAACAGGTGCATGTATACTTGCATGTACACCAATGCTAGGAGTATATTTAATAAATTTGATGAGCTTGAAGTGCTAGTCAAGATATCAAAGGCAGATATTATTGGGATATCAGAGACATGGTGTCACACAGACATAAGAAGTGCAGAACTGGAATTTTGGGAGTACAATGTGTACAGAAAGGACAGGAGGGGTTATGCTGTTA
Organism: Mastigoproctus giganteus; assembly: GCF_048544385.1. Taxonomy (NCBI): domain Eukaryota; kingdom Metazoa; phylum Arthropoda; class Arachnida; order Uropygi; family Thelyphonidae; genus Mastigoproctus; species Mastigoproctus giganteus. The sequence goes on from NC_143580.1 coordinate 57,310,469, forward strand.
GTTAAGAAACACATAAAATCTAAGGAGGTGCATCCAATTGATGTTGGCAGACAATGCAATGTTGAGTCTGTTTGGTGTGACATAAGCACTGGGAAAGGAAAAATGAGAGTAGGTGTGTGTTATAGGCCTAATGAATCTGATGAATATAATGAGCAATTGTGCAGAGAAATAGAGTGGGCCAGTAAATTAGAGTGTCTTATAAATGGGGGTTTTTAATTTCCCGGATATTGACTGGAATTTGTGGGTTGGTCACTCACACACTAGCAAGGTTTTTGTGGATTTATTGGATGATTGTTTTCTACAGCAGTATGTTTGGAGGCAACTAGAGGGAGTAATTCTCTTGATCTGATTATCAGTAGTGCAATCAATCTGCAGTATCAATCTGCAGATAAAGGACCACTAGGTGGCAGTGATCACAGTGTGCTGAAGTAGGATTTACTCAAAGAGGTAACTACCATCAAGGGTAAAGGGAAGGTTTTTTGCTTTCATAAAAGCGACTACGGTGCTCTGAGACAGTATTTAAATTCTATACAGTGGGACCAACTGATGTTACCAACAGCATATTCAAAATGGGAAGCATTCAAAGAATTTATCTTGGAAGCTACTAGGCTTCACATACTATCTAAGAAATATTGTTCAGGATTTAGGCCTAAATGGATGTCAGATGAACTAATGAGACATATGGCAAAGAAGAAAAATGCATGGCATACATATAAATTAATGGGTGACACGGAAGCCTACGATAGATATAAGCTGGTCTGTAACCAAGTCACAAAGAAGATCAGGCAGGCAAAGGAAGATTATGAGAAATCCTTGGCAAAGGATGCAAAGAAAAACAACAAAGCGTTCTTTACCTATGTAAACTCTAGAAGGAAAGGGATGAATCAGATTGGTCCACTGGATATTGATGGTTCAACTGTCGATGATCCTGCTCAGGTGGCTAACAAACTAAATGAATATTTTGCATCTACATTCACCAATGAGAAGTTACTCAGGGAGGGGAATGCCAGAGGTGAGTTAAACTCTGGCAGTGAGCTAGATTACTTTGTAATAACTGAGAGGAAAATGGAGGAGAAATTGTTGAAGATAAACATAAAAAGGCACCTGGGGTGGATGGAATCTATCCAGTTATATTAAAGGAGGTGGCAAAGGAAGTAAGCAAACCCTTAGCCATAATTATGAGAGCTTCTTTGGACTCAAGGGAAGTACCCATGGACTGGAGATGTGCAAATGTGATCCCAATTTACAAAGGAGGATCAAAGGGCGACAAGCAATTATAGACCTGTTAGTTTAACTTCTGTTCCAGGAAAATTAAAGAAGCACTGCAGGATCATCTAGACAAGACTTCAGTTATAGCACGAACACAGCATGGTTTTGTTAAGGGAAAGTCTTGCATGACCAATTTGATGGGATACTATGATGTGGTCACAAAGGAACTGGATGCAGGGAATAACTTTGATATCACATATTTGGATCTTAGAAAGGCTTTTGATACTGTTGCACATGGAAGAATGCTGCACAAATTGGAGCAGTGTGGCATTGGAGGCAAATTGCTGCTATGCATAAAGGGATGGTTGAGTGGGAGAAGACAGAGAGTGGTAATTAATGGACACAGCTAAACTGGACTAATGTTATTAGTGGAGTCCTCGGGGGTTCAGTGTTAGGTCTATTGTTGTTTTCTGTATTTATATATGATATTGATGATGGTATATCAGGGTTAATATCTAAGTATGCAGATGATACGAAGGTTGGCAGGGTTGTTAAGGACACTAATGACAGTACGCTGCTGCAACAGGATCTAGAAAAGTTGAGCAGATGGGCTGGTATGTGGCAAATGAAGTTTAATATTGACAAATGTAAAGTACTACATATGGGAAGCAGTAACCCTAGAGTGACATATCAACTCTGTGGTATTACACTGACAGTGGTAGAGAATGAAAAGAACCTGGGAATAATTGAGCAGGCAGATATGAAGTTTTCTGAGCAGTGCAGACAGTCTGCAAGAGTAGCTCATAGTGTCTTGTCAATGATATACAGGAATTTTTCTAGCAGGGATAAGAAGGTGATTATCCATTGTACAGGGTGGCCACTGAAAGACTGAAAGGTTTGTAAAAATCATAACTTGTTCATTTTTAATCTTTTTTATTTTCTTTTTTTAAAAGGTTATAGAGCATCCCTTGGAGATTAAAATGGCTACGTATGATGTCCAGCAATGAGTAAAAGTCGTTGGGTTTTTCTATTCCAGTGAAAGATCAATTATTGAAACTCAGAGAAAATACCGGCAACATTTTAAAGTCCTCCTAGCGATAACATGATTCGGAACCTAATCAGCAGGTGTGAAAGAACTGGATTAGTCGGTGATCTACCGGGAAGAGGTCCTAAGTGCACTGTGCGCACTGATGCAGCAGTGGAAGCTGTATGGCTGAGTGTCCTTGAGGATGCATCTGCCTCTACCTGTCATCGCTTTGCTCAACTAGGCATCACCAGAACATCGCTTCAGAAGATTCTGAAAGGGTGGTCAGTCTTTCAGTGGCCACATTTTAATCTCCAAGGGATGATTAAAAAAGACTAAAAATGAACAAGTTATGACTTTTTCAACCCTTCAGTCTTTCAGTAGCCACCCTATATAAGGCAATGGTCAGACCACACCTTGAGTACTGTATACAAGTCTGCAGGCCTCATTTTAAGAAGGATGTAGAGCTGTTGGAACGAGTACAGAGAAGGGCAACAAGATTAGTGAATGAAACAAAGGGTTTCTCTTAGGAAGAAAGGCTTAAATTTTGCAAATTACAGTGTCTGGAGACTAGGCACTTGCGAGGTGATCTGATTGAGGTGTATAAAACCTTGAATGGTTCGAACAGGCTCAATGCTGATGGGATCCTTCCTCTTGCTCAGAATAATCACCTGAGAGGGCATAAATTCAAATTGAGGAAAAAACAGATGTAGGATAGATGTGAGGAAGTTTGCCTTTAGCCAGCTGGTAGTTGGTTGGTGGAACAGACTTCCATCCTTTGTTGTGGAAGTTGATAGCTTAATAAATTTAAGGCTGAGCTGGACAGGTATTTGGAACAAATGGAGGGGTGAAATGGGAGCGGTTTTTTTTTTTTTTTTTTTTTTTGCTGATGCTGCATAAGCTTGCTTTCTTGCATCATATGCCTCTACTAATGTTAACTCCCTCACTTCGTTATATACATGTCACATCTGTAAATCTTTAATGAAGGGCATCTCCTGAACAAGAAAGTCCATCTCTACCTTGTAACTCTGTGCCAAAAACAGTATTCTGTACTGCTATTCAGTGGCAGTTTGTGCTGTTTATGTTGAGGTGTTGTTTCACTGGCCACTTTGCAATCAAGAAGCAGCAAGCTGTCTTCCTTTTCCTCCTTTTCTTAAAATTTTTAACAGTAACTATGAAAATAAAACAAAATAACAAATTAAATAAATAATTGCTGCTTCCTGACAATGATTCCTTCATGTCTCGAGAAGGGGGGGTGACATTTTGCAGAATAGATGTGTGGAAGTTTGCCTTTGGCCAGCAGATTGTTGGTTGTTTGAACATCAGCTGTTGTGCTAATTCGAATAAATTCAAGGGAAAACTAGGCAAACTATGACTATTGGAAAGGATAGACGTGTGATGTGGAATATTTATTTTATCCTGTATTTTATTATTTTCTGATGCTGCTTTATAAGCCTGCTTTCTTGCATTATATGCCACTACTATAGACTATACTATATACTATAAACAAAATAAGATTAATAATAATCAACAACAATCAACTCTACACCAAAATTTGTGGTAAATGTCAATGAACACCCATAACTTTCTAAATATACACAAAATGACATTTTTCATTTCTTTGGCCAGAAGCATTGTTAACTAGAAAGATTAAGTTAACTAGAAAGCTAGCTGCCACCCATGTTCCTGCATATGCATTTAGCACTCATCTTTATGTGACCTAACCAGAAACATGTCAGACTGGTTATAATAATAATAAACAGACCATCACTTTTAGTCAATTTAAAATAACAAACAAAATCAAAGACATTTGCTGGTGAGTGACCTTTAGCCCCCATAGCCAAGTGGTCAGGAGCGGGAGTGCAGTAACACACGCTCTTTGAGTAGACGGGTGTTAAAGCCCCGGACTGCTAAATACTATTTCCCTCACCATGAATTGTCGAGGAGGCTCCCATCCTAAACTGGATTGATAAATGGCTGCAGTTTATCTTTAGCCCTGTGGTGGGAAGATGGACATCACAATCCCATGTCACAAGTTACCGTCTCTATCAACTAAGGTACACGGGTCATTCCTACAGGACAATCACAAGTAGGAAAATAACAATAACGTGCATTCATTACCTAAAGTCCTCAAGCAGTCATTGCAAACACTGCTGCAGTCAACACACAATTGTCAAAGCAGCAGTGAACCAACAGACTACTGCCAAAGAAGTGTGATGGTCCACTGCTAATTCTAGATTATTCCTGAATGTGGCCCTCTACACAAACATTTATAGTAAATATTAACAAACATAATTAAAGCATTTTTTTTTTTTTTTGCCAGAAGCATATTGGAACTTCTTACAAAACAAAATTAATTATGAATTTGAAAAAGGCCACTTAACCTTACCTTTTGCCCCTGTCATTCACAGCTGCCACTCTAAACCTATAACATGATGCAGCATTCAGCTTAGTCACTTTGAACTGCTTCTGGGCACCAGTATAAATCTCAACAAACTGACCATTTCCAAATCCCTACAAAATGGGGAAAAAAACTATTCAAGGTTTCAAAATTTATATAGTATTAATGGTAAATAAAATAAGTAGCTCATTTTCTTCGATCTGTTTCATTTGTCTGTTTCTTCTAAGTATTTGTGTAATCTCTCTTTCAATTCAGAAACTTCCCACCCACACTAAACTAGGTGTAGGTTTATTCTAACAGGCAATTAATTTTTGACCTAAAGGCAGAATTTTTGTGTCTTCAAATATTCTACAAGTGTCTTTTCTCAGTGTATGCAAAAACCTAAAAACTCGAGAAAGAGAAAAGGTTGTTGCCTTCAGCTTTTAAATACTTCAGTCAGGTCACCATGCAGATACCGAGTTTACGAACATTGTAGCTTGCATAACTGAAGTCTCTCTATCTGTCTGTAAGGATAGGCCTTAATGTCAGTAACTAATCATGCTGCTCTTCTTTCTGCCATTTTCAGTAGACCCACACTATTTCTAATATGAGGTGGCCAGACCTGAATGAAAGATTCAATATGTGGCAGAATAATTGCTTTTATAATGCAAGAATTGCCTCCTGGTTTTAATGGCAAGGTTCCTGAATATCACTGATCGAATCTCATGAGTTATTTCACTCATGAGACTGGCCACCACTCAGGAGTCTGGCCACCTCATTCTAATATGAGGTGGCCAGTTCTGAATGAAAGATTCAATATGTGGCTGAAGAACTGCTTTTATAATGCAAGAAATGCCTCCTGGTTTTAATGGCAAGGGTCCTGAATATCACTGATCGAATCTCATGAGTTATTCCACTAATCTGTCCTCACTACTCAGAACTTCATATTAACTTGCATATTTGTTCCTTGGTCATTTTTCATTATCTTTAAGTTTGTTGCATTTACTAATGTTATTTATCTCAGTTGCTATTTTCCAGATCATCAAATATCTCATTTGACTATTATTACTGGCAAAATTATACAAGGAAACAAAGCTTATACAACGTCAGCCATTAAAGAAAAACCACTTCATTTGTCCATTTCTTCTAATAATTTGGCTAATCCTTTAAATTTATTCAAACTGGCTACTTTGGCAACACCAAGTAGAAGTTTGTTCGAGCAATCAATTATTCTGTGGCTGGAGGCAAATTTCTGCACATCCATCCCACAACCATCCTTTCCAATTTAAATTTATGTCCCTTCATGTGTGTGTGTATGTCTCGTCCAAGAAAGAGTAAGGATGCCATCAGCATTTACTGTACTCAGTCCATTTGAATCTTTAAATACTTCAATCGCATTTCTTCACAAATACCAAAATTCCAAACCCATTCCAATAGATCTACATTCTTCCATTGAGACCTCCAAACATGTATGCAGTATTTAAGATGCAGTCTGACTGTTGCCTTATGCAATCAATAATTATGTCTTGTCTATGCTGGCAAAATTCTAGTGTTTCATTAAATTAAGGGACTTAAGCAGCCTGCTTAAATGTTGTTTTTATTTCAGTGAATCAGGGCTTGGAATGAATCTTGTAATTACATTCTAGTTCATCATATGCATCAATAATGTCATGTACATTCTGCACATGTCATATTTATGAGAGCTGTTTTGTAAAATTTTTCATTTCAAGTCCGTTGAATTAAACTTTGTTTAGTGATGCCACTCAAAGCTACTTTCATGAGTTCAAATAGTTCACGCACATTTAGGTTTCAAACGACAATTATGAGAGATTCTTGTCAATATTAAAAATGTATTGTACATTTAAAAGATCCAGTTGATTTTTGAGTAACATGTATTTTTGTATACCTTTGAGAAACAGCATTTATATATTGCCTCATTATTTGTTTGTATGCTGCAGTGCAGAACAGATTTTAAATTTAAAAAAAAAAAAGGTACAGGCATTTGGGTCTTGCTTTATTGCAGCTTGGACTATGTATGGCCTGAAAAAGTATTAAGGACTGCATATGTTATAGCTCTGCTGTTCAAAGAGAATGATATGCTGAGGTTTAAGGCATATTAGATGTTAGCAAATTCAGTTCCTGAAAATGCATTCAGTAGATAAATTTATCCAGAATAGGTTGCTGATGGTATGCAAAAAAATGTACTTTTTCAGTTAACCGACCCAGTATAAAATATTAAATTGCATATTAAAAATGATTGTTAATATCTATCGTTACTTAATGAAACCTGGCCTTCATTAACTCTGTATGGCAGAGTAAACAAGGGTGAAATGAAATTTGGCAGTTACTTTTCATTTTTTAAACTCTTCAATTATAGGGGAAAAAAAAAAAAAAAATGAAGGGACTGAAGGAAATGAGCTACTTATTTTATTTACTACTGATGCTATATAAGTTTTCTTTCTTTCATCATTTTGCAAAAGATAACCTAGTGAACTGAAATTTACAATTCCTTGTAAGTTTCAATCTCTGTTTGCTGGGTATCTTAATTGTTGATAATAAGGTAATTATATTTATTAATAAACCATTCCAGTACCCATTGAAGATAGTCAATATGGCGGATAACTTTTCAGCAGCCTGGATTTCAGTTGCGGGGGATTTCAGAGACTGCTGGGGGTCATACCAGGAGAAGTAAATACATGGGCTGTGTTAGGGGAGCTAAGAATAAGAACAGGTGCTATATGCTTGTGTGTACACCAATGCTAGGAGTTTGGTAAATAAATTTGATTAATTTGAAGTGCTGGTAAAAACAGAAGATATCGTTGGGATATCAAAGATGTGTGACACAGATATGAGGAATGCAGAATTGGAATTTGGGGAGTACAGTGTGTACAGAAAAGATAGACAGGATAGGAAGGGAAGAGGGGTTATGCTCTTAGTTAAGAAACACAAAATCTAAGGAAGTGCAGCCAGTTTATATGGGTGGACAGTGCAGTGCTGAGTCAGTTTGGTGTGACATAAATACCGGCAAAGCAAAATTGAAAGTAGGAGTGTGTTACAGGCCTAATGACTCCGATGAGTAAAATGAACAACTGTACAGAGAAATAGAGTGAGCCAGTAAATCAGATTGTCTTATAATGGGGAATTTTATTACTCACACACTAGCAAGGTTTTGTGGATTTCCTGGACGATTGTTTTCTACAGCAGCATATTCAGCAGACAACTAGAGGGATTAATACTCTCGATATAATGATCAATAGTAATTCTTCATGCATTAAGAATCTGCAGATAAAGGAACACTAGGTGGCAGTGATCACAGTGTGCTGAAGTGGGATTTACTCAAAGAGGTAACTACCATCAGGAGTAAATGGAAGGGTTTTGCTTTCGTAAACGTGACTATGTTGGTCTGTTTCTATACACTGGGACCAACTGATGATGTCACCAACAGCAAATTATAAATGGAAAGCATTCAAAGAATTAATCTTGGAAGCCATTAGGCTTTTCATATCAACTAAGAAATATTGTTCAGGATTTAGGTCTAAATGGATATCATATGAACTAATATGACATCTTGGCAGAGATGAAAAATGCATGGGATACATATAAACTGACGACAGGTGACACAGAAGCCTATGGCAGATATAAGCTGGTCTGTATCAAGTCACAAAGGCCATTAGGCAGATTACGAGAAATTTTTGGCAAATGATGCAAAAAGAAAAACAGCAGTGAGTTCTTTACTTGTGTAAACTCCAGAAGGAAGGGGATGAATCAGATTGGTCCACTTCATAGCAATGGTCTCGTCTGACCAATTTGATTAGTCACAAAGGAAATGGATGCAAGAATAATTTTGATATCACATACTCGGATATTAGGAAAGCTTTTGATACCATTGCACAGTGTGGCATTGGGGGGCAAATTGCTGCTATGCATAAAGGGTTGGTTGAATGGGAGAAGACAGAGTGGTAATTAATGGACACAGCTATACTGGATTAATGTTATTAGTGGAGTCCCCAGGGTTCAGTGTTAGGTCTAGGGTTGTTTTTGATATTTATCAATGATATTGATGAAGGTATATCAGGGTTAATACCTAAGTTTGCAGACGATACGAAGGTTGGTAGGGTGTTAATGACAGTAATGATAGTATGCTACTGCAGCAGGATCTGTAAAAGATGGGCTGAAAGGTGGCAACTGAAGTTTAACATTGACAAATGAAAAGTACTGCATATGGGTAGCAGTAACCCCAGAGTAATGTATCACCTGTGTGGTACTATACTCAGGGTGGTAGAGAATGAAAAAGATCTGGGGGCAATTGTGCAGTCAGATATGAAGTTTTTTGAGCAGTGCAGATGGTCTGCAAGAGTAGCTCATGGTGTCTTGTCAATGATATACAGCAATGTTTCTAGCAGGGATAAGGAGGTGATTATCCCCTTGTATAAGGCAATGGTCAGGCCACACCTTGAGTACTGTATACAGGTCTGGTGGCCTCATTTTAGGAAGGATGTAGAGCTGCTGGAACAAGTACAGAGAAGGGCAACAAGATTAGTGAAAGGAACAAAGGGTTGCTCTTACAAAGAAAGGCTTAAGTTTTGCAAATTACAGTGTCTGGAGACTAGGCACCTGCAAGGTGATCTGATTGAGGTGTATAAGGCTAGTTTGAGCAAGTTCAATGCTGATGGGATTCATCCTCTTACCCAGATTAATTGCCTGAGGGAACATAAATTCGAAATTGAGGAAAGACAGTTGTAGAATAGATGCGTGGAAATTTGCCCTTAGCCAGCAGATGGCTGATTTCTGGAACAAACTTCCATCTATCATTGTAGAAGTGAACAGCTTAAATAAATTCAAGGCAGAACTAGACAAGCAAATGGATGGGTGAAATGGGAAGGGGTTTTGTTTTTTTTTTTTTTTTTTTTTTTGCTTGTGGTGTATAAGCTTACTTTTTTGGATCATATGCAACTGCTAATACTAGGATCAATTAATCATATCAGTGATTTAATGACTTCAGATAGCAGGAAAAAATCATGTACCTGCCACTGGAGCAAAAAAATCTGTTATACAGGAAAAATTATAAACTTAAATAGATATAAATAAATAACTTACCTCATCGTATTCTAATACATAACCAGAAATCTTTGTACCATTGTCAAATGGTGCCTAAAGGGAAAAAATATTGGAAATTTTGAATTAAAAATGATAATTTACATTACATTTTACTTAAGACTTTTATTGTGATTTTATTTCATTAACAAAATCAATAATGAGCATCAATAGGTTACAGAGGTAATGTTATCACTGATACAGCAGCATAACTTGTCTTGTTAAAAAATATTCATTTCATTTCTTTTTTTCTTTTTTATGAATTAATCAGATAAAGTTTTCTTTAAGCTAAATTTTTGATATATAAATCAGTCTGCTAATACATACCAACTTTTCTGTGTGTGTGTGTGTGTGTGTGTGTGTGTGTGTGTTAAATGTAATTTAAAGCCAAAATTACAGTTCATGTAAAAAATAAAAATAAAAAAATAAATAAGCAAGGTATGACAAATGCACCAAAATGTGCAAAGCAGCAGTAAAGGATGCAAAAGTATACAAGTCTGATAAAGTTTGCATAGATGAAGGTGAAATTACACAAAATGCCAAGGACAAGAAGGGTAAGGATAGCAGAAAAAAGAAGTATTGTAGATATGAAAAAAGGCAAAAGAATATTAATATCCTAAAAGTTATGATGAATTAAGAAAATTATGCAAAGCAATTTGGAGGTGAAGGAACTGTAAAGTAAAATACAATAAACGGTGTTAGAGCTGTCACCAGATATTGGGTGGGCAAATTCAGTTTTAAGTTGAATACAGGGATGGCAAAAATGCAAAGTCTGATATCAGCTGAAGTAAATATTGATACATGGTCAGGTAATTCATCAGGGAAATACACCTAACCATCTATCAGGAACTGCATTATTATACTTGTCCATAACAGTATAAGAAATATGAAATATATATATCCAAAAAACAAAAAGAATAAAATTAGCACATTCTTATACAGTATTTACAAGGTAGTCCCAATGCAGTGTCAATGATATGAAAATTATTAAGGGAAAAATAAGGATAAGGCTAAAAAATATAATTAAGTGTTTTCAGAGTGGGAAAAATATGTAAATTTTTTAGTAAACTTAGAAAAATATTTTAGTGTTGGCATTTTGTGGAAAATGAGAAGAATTAAAATAAATAGGAACAAGCACATGGTATAGGGAGAGGTATTAAATTGAGGATGGGTAAGGGATTAAGGCATAGTTAAATAAAGATGAAAAAAAGCAATAGAATGAGGATAGCAGGAATGTTCGTATCACCCTCATATTATACTAATAGCTATACAAATGGAAAGGAAGGTAGAAAAAGAAAGTAGAAAGGTAAAAAGTATAGAAAAAGTTATTAAAACATACTGGGCTAGCTGGAGTTGTAAAGCCCAACCTTTTAATAATGGCTCTGGCTTTGTAAGTATTAGTATAAAATGGAGATGAATACCAAATGCTTGTACTGCAGGGAAATAGCAGGCGAAAAAATATGCAAGTCAAAACAGGCCTAGAAACGAACCAAAACCGAAAGTATAATAAGAAAGGGGAATGATACCTGGAGTTTTCAAGTAATACAAATTTGTATTAAGTGGAAGGAAGACAGCAGGAAAATAAAGTGCACATATTTAGTAGAGTAGATGAATGTATCTAAGGCATAACTACATTAGTGACTTAGCTACAGGATAAAGTAATTTATAGCAGTATAATGGACTTAATAGAGAGCTGTGAAGAAATGGAAAAGATATGGAAATAGTGACTTCTATAGTCGTATTTTGAACAGATAAGAGCGTATAGATACATAAGAGTAGTGTTAGAAAAGAATGTCTATGACATAGAAATGTGGTTGGAATAAAAGGACTTTACCGATATAAAGTCAAAAGATATACAAAAATAAAAAAAAGTACTGAACATAGCCATAATAAAATGAATAGAAAGTAGACCAAGTGATATGGCTACTATATACTCAATAAGTATATAGTAGTATAATTGTGTAGGTATATAGTATAAGCAGTGCTTTTTTTTTGTAAAAAAAAAATAGGTGCCAGTACTTATTCTTTGCTATCGGGAAAAATTGAAAATATTAAAAGTACTCTAATTTCTCCCCCCCACCCCCCCGATATTGTTACTTTAGTAGTAATTTTTTTTTTTTTTTAGAATAAGAAAAAGAAATTCAGTATATTAACACAGTTTATTAAGCATAAATTTATTATTCAAGTATATAAAAAAATAAGTAAAATATGAGTAAAATAAGTAAAAATAATTTCATAATAAAGTTTTTGTAGAATATTCCAAATTTTTATTAAGTTCTCATCCGACACCCTATGCTGACTTCTTTTCCTGCTCTTTGTATCGGTTGATGAATGACGTTTCCGAAGCAGCCACGAATCGACATATTTTGCTGAATCACAGCAGGTCAGCGGACAGACCACAATTTTAAGAAACTGTTTTTGTCATCAACGAAGCACTGGTTGGCGATCAGATTTATTTCTGAAAATCCTCATTCACATTCACTCAGTGAAATTGGTATCGTACTCAGGGCGTTCATCAAATGCTTCAATTCTTCGGAAACCTTCTTATCAATTAGGTATCCGCGAATTGCATTTAACTCTAATTGATAATTTTCTAACTTCATTTTCACCAAATGCCAACAATTCATGTTTAGAAGGTTTAATACCTTCGTTGTCCTCGTTTTCCTTCTCTCGTCATCAGTATTGTCACTAGTTCTTAAATGAAATTTTTTTTTTTTTTTTTTCTTTTTTTTGAACTGTCCAAAATATCAGTATCATTCAGATATTCAGGTAAAGTAAAGTGTAAACAGAGATAGGGAAAATTTTCGGAAAACTGTGTATATCACACTTCCACGAAATAGCAGATGATTATTTATGGGGTAAAAGAAAATCACTTTTCTAATTCTCGAACGGTGCGCTTACAGTTGATTCACAGAGGTGGTCCAACCTACGATCCGCGAGGAAAGTGAACAAAAACAGCATTTTAAATTTTATTATCAAAAAATTTTTCTCATTAAATGTTTTGTTCAGTAAATGCAATTGTGTATTGTACTTAATTAAATTTTTGAATATTTTCAATTTTACTTTTACATGCAACAAGATATAGAAAATGTAACACACTAAAGAAACTTTGAATTTTTTTGAATATGGCCATGGTACTGGAAAAGGTTGGACACCACTGAATAGAAGGTGGGCCAGAGCCCACTGGGAATACCCCTTGATCTGCTCACTCTTGACCAGCGCGACTTCTCCGTATGTGAGACAAGTGGTCAGATAGGTTTTACCAGGTACCGCTAAGTTATACAATACTAATCACTTTAGCTCTCTTAATTCGCGCAGCAGCACTAATTGCCTGAAGGCCAGAAATTCGAACAGGCCATAGCAAATTAATTCTCTCCTAATCCGTTCGCTATATGAAAACTTTCTTCCCTCAACCGAAACTATTTTAAATGTAACTTCCAAGGGGAATTCAAAATAATTAAATAGAGGTCCGACTGAGTAATTTAGAATTATAAAAATGGTTATACAGTTTTATAAAGAAAATATTTTAACAATACAGTAAAAAATGCAAATTTAGTTAAATAATTTTAAGCTTATTTGAATAGTAGGTAAACATGTGAAAAAATTTAAGGAATATTATAAATTTTGAAGTGCATGGCATCCAAATGTCACATGTCACTGTTAACAAAGGTGCCGGTACGCCGTACCGTCACAAAAAAAGCACTGCGTATAAGTATATAGTAGTTATATCACTTAGTCTACTTTCTGTTTCGAAATACAACTATAGAGGTCACTATTTCCATTTCTTCACAGCTCTCTATTAAGTCCATTATGCTGCTATAAATTGCTTTATCTTGTAGCTAAGTCACTAATGTAGTTATGCCTTAGATACATTCGTCTAAAATGCCCCAGGGGGATCACATCTGGTGAGCATGGGTTTAGCACACCCAGGGTCCTGAGCTGGATATCATCATTCTTCTCTTTCTTGGTGATTCCCTTCTGCTTCTCCCTCTCTCTTTCGGGGTGGCTTGAAAAAAAATTTATTTTGGCTGATGCAGCAAAAGCATTGGGCTTCCTTGCACCATATGGCTAGTGTAATAATAATAATAATCTACAAAATATGTGTGGTTTATTTTCCCACCATCTTCCTTCCACTTCATATTACTTAAAAACTCCAGGTATCATTCCCCTTTCTTATTATACTTTCAGTTTTAGTTTGTTTCTAGGCCTGTTTTGACTTACATATTTTTTCACCTGCTTTTTCCTTGCAGTACAAGCATTTGGTATTCATCTCCTTTTTATACTAATACTTACAAAGTCAGAACCCTTGCTAAAATGTTGGGCTTTACAACCTCAGCTAGCCCAGTATGTTTTAATAACTTTTTCTATACTTTTTATCTTTCTATTTCTACCTTTCTTCCCATTCGTAGAGCTATTAGCGTAATACGAGGGTGATAGGAACGTTCCTACTATCCTCAATTCTATTGCTATTTTTGTCTTTATTTAACTACATCTTTATCCCTTACCCATCCTCAATTTAATACTTCTGCCTATATCATGTGCTTGTTTCTATTTATTTTAATTCTTCTCATTTTCCACAAAATTCCAACACTAAATCATTTTTCCAAGTTTACTAAAAAAAAAAAAAATACATATTTTTCCCACTCTGAAAACACTTAATTATATATTTTAGCCTTATCCTTATTTTTTCCTTAATAATTTTCATATCATTGACACTGTATTGAGACTACCTTGTCCATACTATATAAGAATGTGCTAATTTCATTCTTTTTTGTTTTTTTTTTGGCTTCATTTCAACATTTCTTATACTGTTATGGTTATGGACAAGTATAGTAATGCAGTTCCTGATACATGGTCAGGTGCAGTGGTGTAGCTACCATGTAGAGGAAAGGCAATTGCCTCTAGGCCAGGGCCCTTTAGGAGCCCAGCGTCTTTGGCTGTCTCCTCTTTTTGCAATTTTCATTAATTAAGCAGGGGCCCGAACATGTTCTTTGCCTCCGGGCCTGAAAAAGGTTACTGGTCAGGTGTTGAATACCTGATCATATATTAATATTTACTTCAGCTGACACAGATTTTGCATTTTTGCCATCCCTGTATTTGACTTATAACTAAATTTGCCCACCCATATCTGATGACAGCTCTAACACCTTTTATTACATTTTACTTTATTTTGTTTAATCATATGGTATTAATAATTTTACTTTACAGTTCCTTCACCTCCAAATTGCCTTTGCAATTCAGCCCATAATTTTCTTAATTCATCATAGCTTTTAGGATATTTATCATAACTTTTAGGACATTCTAACATTCTTTTGCCTTTTTCAAATCTACAATACTTCTTTTTTCTACTATCCTTACCCTTCTAGTCTTCAGCACTTTGTGTAATTTTCATCTCCATCTATGCAAATCTCATCAAAAACTTATCTATTTTTACACGCTTATATATAGATATATTTATTTATTTTATTTATTTTTTTTACCTCAGTGATTTTCAAAGCAGTATGAATAGTTGCCAACTCTAGCCTTTTGGAAAGCTGGGCATCAGGTGGTAACCATAAGTAGGGGAAAAAAATATATTTTTTGGCCTAAAGAGGCAAAAAATAGCTTTTCTTGCAAAAAGCAGAAGGAAAATAGGAGATGAGATTTTTAGAAAAAGCAGGATTTTTTAAAGTCCACACCACTATAAATTAAATTTCACTAAAAACAATCATTTTATATTAATATGCAGCCATTGCATTATTTATCAGTATAATATGCTTTGTTGGCAGTCTGTTGTATTAATATAAGAATTGTTACAATTTATGAGTTCAGGAAGGTGAATAGTTACAGTTTGAGTACAGAGAGACACCAGTGCACCTGCCTCAATGTAAAGAATCACGGGATAAGATAGGCAAAGGCCTAGAAGAGCTTTATACAAAATTTTTTACCAGGAAAACAAAAAAGTATGAATAACATATGGAATGGTTATGAAAACATGGCGAATACAGAGAAAGTATAGGATCTGCACTCTGACCAGCACTAAACAGATACAGCCAAGAGAGTAGGTAATAAAATAAAATACACTTTTAGAGAATAGTAGATTAAGCAAACAATTTTTAAAAAATAATGGCTTTTTTCATATATAATTGGAAGTGAGTTAGGTAAAAATTAATGTTTTCAATTCACATTACTGAATATAACAATATGGATGGTTTAGTGCAGAGATTGTTATAACCACTATATACAGGTGGTGTAATGGCAAATTCCTAAGTGTAATAAATAGCTCTGTTACATTTTAGCATGATGTTGTAGCTGTAAGAAACTTTCATTTGGTTAAGGCTACTTTTCATAAAGAATCTGATGAAAATTTGAAGGAATATTGTTTCTAACCAATTTTTGATAAAGTTTTTAAAGTGCTTGTTTAATATGACGTGGTTACTATAAATAAGTGCATATTTAATACACTGTGCTGAAATAATATTCCTGTGGTCTTTACATGAAATATTAGAATGCCAGTGACAAAAGTGTACAATTTGGAATTTAAATGCATTTCTTTTATCATATAGATTAGATTTACCATAACTTTTTCATTTGCATCTCTTTGTGTAATCTCTGAATCTAGGAAGATTAAGGTGTGTGTCGGTGTCGACTATAGTTTTCTTTATTGTGAGTTCTTACGTAGATTTCTTTTTATATTTTGTTAAAATTACAGTTTATATAACAATCTCAGCACTAAGCCACCACACTGTTCTATTCAGTAGTATGAACTGAAAACACCCCTATCAAGCAGATCTACCTCAATAGTTGGATGAAGACGACAGGTAGAAATACTGACCTGCAGGATCTAAAGATAGGCCAAGTGGGCTTGGTGAGAAAAATGTAATAATTTATTAAAAATTTAGTAGCTTACTGGCAGTATAACAGTTAGCCCTACAGCTAGCAGTCCAAACAATTATATATGTATGATTGGGGGGAGGGGAGGTGTTATAAGAGTATAAGAGGATGATAAGTAATAAACTGGGACTAAATCAGGTGAAGAAAGGGAAGAAGCAGGATAGCAATAGTATAAAAATTAGAACATGAAAGCATAAAGACTTAAAGAAAAGAGAAAACCATATGACAATGGTACCTGGATGTACCGGGAACCTAACCGCCTATCTGTTAAATTTACCTTACATAATATTATTCTACATTTACATATCATTCCTTCATATCTTGAACTAGTATGTTCAAATTTTGCTTTAATTATTTATAAGTAATTGCATTAGAAATAATAGTAAAAAATTATGATTCACAAAATTAAACACAATTATACCACATTAAAGGAACTATTGAAAACAACAATGAGTAATGAAGAAGTGCTAACTGCTACTTTTATTCAAGTGAAAGCAAAAAAAAAAAATCAAAAAATAAATAAAATTAAAAATGCAGAATAGACAAGGGGCCTACACTAATCCAGCAAGTACAGAGGCACCATGTCTTGCTTAAACAATAATGAAACTGCTGCTGTAAACCCCCAGCATTATTTGTGCCTTTTTTGTGCCACAAAAAAGGAAACCCTCACTGTACCAAACTAATGTTCAAATACAAACTCCCACTTAAGAAGAAAAACGCAGGAATCACAAAGATCACTACATCGGACATACCTCCCCTAAGGCCAAAGTGATGGCTGAGGCAGAGAGTGGTGCCATTTAGTGTCATACCCAATAACTATCACCCACCAGTGGATGCAAAAAGCCAAAGCTAAATAGGTCCACCTCCATAGTTGGATGAAAATGACGTAGAAATACTGAACATACTGCATCAAGTGTGGTATAGGATGAAGTGTTCAGGCCTCAGGCACAAGGGTTGGTTCAAAAAGTTGGAGACACTCTCCCAAGGGAGACAGTGGAACAAGTGGCCCTGTTCTCTATATGGCTATCACAAGAGAAGAGCAAGAACATCCAGCCCAACCAACTGGAAGTGCATCCTGTGCAACTCTGCTAGTCACCACCCAGGAAGGATGAAAGAGCCAATGAAAGAAGTGGAACAGCAAAATGAATACATTCATCATGCAAACACACTATGAAGTAACCAAGCTAGAGACCTATATGGTAACATACAGGATGAAACTACATATCATGTGGTTGCAATGGTTCCAACCATTGAGGTCATCAAACAGAAAATAGCAGACCAGGGATAGACCATAGACCATTATGAACCTGATTACTCCTACAATCTTGGAAGAAATCAAGTAGGATGTGAGGAACCATTGACAAAGAACAAAGAATACAGATCCAACCGAACCAGAACTACAGTAGAGACAGCAAGTACAAGAAATACAACCTGGAGCAGCCAAAGTGAAAACAGGCAAAGTTGTGATACCCAGAACAGAGGAGTGGAAGAAGGCCCTAGAAAAATTTGAGAGAATGGACCCCACAAAGACCCACACCATATTGAGGCAGAGCCTCAACAGAATCCTGTGGCAAGTCATGGGCCACCTCAATTGGCAAATAATACCGGATTACCTCGACAACAACATAGTAACACTAGATGCCAGCTGCACAGCCATTTACTGTGCCGCAATGGAAGCCAACAGGATGAATGGAAGAAAAACCAGAGATGCCAAAAGAAAACAAAACATAAAAATGAGGAACCACCAGCCTGGGCAAGAAGGCTACAGCAGAAGATTGAAGAGGCAAGAGTGAAGGTAGACCAACTGACCAGATACCAATGGGGTAACAGAAGTAAGAAGCTGATAAGAAAAGTGAAGACCACTCTCAATAAAAACATCAACAGCACACACAAGACCTATAATCAAAGGATACCTGGACACCCTTAAGCAAAACATCCTTGCAATCAGCAAGAGTGCTTGCCAATACAGGAAGAGTGCCCGGAGGAAAACAGACAACCAGATATTTGATGGGAATTAGAGAGCCTTCTACAGGAACACAGGACAAGAGGAGAAGGGCAACAGAACCCTTGACCAGAAGGCACTCAAGTTCAAGTTCAGGAACAACCTGTGATGTTATGGCTAACTTTGCTACGAAGCAGTGAAGTCAGCCATAATAGCTGTGCCCCCAGGACAGACCTAGAATAGAAGAAAACTAAAGACATACAAGAGATGACAGAATGGGAAATTTGGGAAAAAGAAGTGCAACAGTCAATCAGGAAGTTCCACAACTGGCAAACCCAGGGACAGATAACATCCACAACTACCAGTACAAGAAGTTCAGTTGTGCACACAGTCGAGCAGTTCACCCAGATGATAAGGTACTCTTGACTCAATGAATCACCTATCTGAAGGTGAAGGACAAAGACACCACAAATCCAGCAAAATACAGACCTGTCTCAGAGCAATGTACAGGATCCTGACCAGCTGCATAACCAAGAAGATATCAAACCACTTGGGGAGGCAGAACATCATGGCTGGGCAGCAGAAGGGATGTAAACAGATGACCAAAGGATGCAAGGAAAAATTGACCATAGACACAGCAGTTATGAAACAAGCCTACAGGAAGCGACACAACCTGTACACAGCCTACATCAACAACAGTAATGCCTTTTTTGACTCTGTACCCCATACCTGGCTGATAGAGATACTGAAGATCTATAAAGTCAACCAAACACTGACACTTCCTAGAAGTAACCATGGCAAAATGGAGGACATCTTAACCAGACCAATCCCCATCAGAAAAAGAATCTTCCAGAGCCCACTGTGGTTCTGTCTAGCACTCAACCTACTGTCCACTATACTCAACAATAGCAAGCATGGATAAACCCTTAAAGAAGGGAGGAAAACCTGTACATCCTCTCTGATATACATGGATGACATAAAACTATGAGGCAAACAAGAATCAACTCCAACAGTTACTCTGGATCACTGAAGAGTTCAGCACTGACATCAGGGTGCATTTTGGCCAAGACAAATGTAAGACCCCAGGGGAATCCATCTGGCCAAAACTAACAGCTGAAGACCAGTGAGGAGATTGAAGCTATTACAGAGGGAGAGGCCTTACAAATAGCTGGGTATTATGCAGTCAGTTCTTGTTAGAACAAAAGGAGATCAAGGCCTGCCTGACTGAAAAATACCATCAGAGATTGAAAAATACCATTAGAGAAGTTTTTCTTAAATTTTTGCCATTTTATTGACTTAATTGGCATATTAATTTATTTTCTAGAAGTCGCTTTATTTTCCAAGTTACGATACTTAGTTTATTTTGAATTTAGATAGAGATTTTGTAGGTTATTACTTAGTATTGGTTAAACTTGTACCATTCAAAAATTTCCGCCATTGTTTATATATCTTGAAATTGTTACATATATCTTGAAATTTATAGCGTAAAACTAGATAGCATAATACATTAGCATTAGCAGAGGCATTTGATGCAAGAAAGCAAGCTTATGCAGCATCAGCCAAAAAAAAAAAAAACCCACTTCCACTTCACCCCTCTGTTCGTTCAAAATACCTGTCCAGCTGAGCCTTAAACTTATTTAAGCTATCAACCTCCACCACAAGGGATGGCAGTCTGTTCCACCAACCAACCACCCGCTGGCTAAAGGCAAATTTCCGCACGTCTATCCTACATCTGTCTTTCCTCAATTTGAATTTATGCCCTCTCAGGTGATTTTTCTGAGCTAGAGGAAGAATCCCATCAGCATTGAGCATGCTTAAACCATTCAGGGCTTTATACACCTCTATCAGATCACCTCGCTGGTGCCTAGTCTCCAGACACTGTAATTTGCAAAACTTAAGCCTTTCTTCGTAAGAGCACCCCTTTGTTCCATTCACTAATCTTGTTGCCCTTCTCTGTACTCGTTCCAGCAGCTCTACATCCTTCTTGAAATGAGGCCTCCAGACCTGTATACAGTACTCTAGGAGTGGCCTGACCATTGCCTTATACAATGGAATAATCACCTCCTTATCCCTGCTGGAAAAATTCCTGTATATCATTGACAATACTCCATGAGCTACTCTTGCAGCCCGTCTGCACTGCTCAGAGAACTTCATATCTGCCTGCACAATCACCCCCAAGTCCCTTTCATTCTCTACCACTGTCAGTGTAGTACCACAGAGTTGATACGTTACTCTGGGGTTGCTGTTTCCCATGTGTAGTACTTTACATTTGTCAATGTTAAACTTCATTTGCCACCTCTCAGCCCATCTGCTCAACCTTTCCAGATCCTGTTGCAGCAGCATAGTGTCAGTAGTGTCCTTGACAACCCTGCCAACTTTTGTATCATCTGCAAACTTGGACATTAAGCTTGATATACCATCATCAATATCATTTATAAATACAGAAAACAATAATGGACCCAACACTGAGCCCTGATGGACTCCACTAATAACATTAGTCCACGATGAGCAGTGTCCATTGATTACCACTCTCTGTCTTCTCCCCCTCAACCACCCCTTTATCCATAGCAGCAATTTGCCTCCAATGTCACACTGCTCCAATTTGTGTAGCAGTCTTCCATGTGCAACAGTATCAAAAGCCTTTCTAAGATCCAAGTATATAATATCAAAGTTATTCCCTGCATCCAGTTCTTTTGTGACTGCATCATAGTATCCAATCAAGTTGGTCAGGCAAGACTTCCCCTTAACAAAACCATGCTGTGTCTGAGCTATAACTGAAGTCTTGTCTAAATGATCCTGCAGTGCTTCTTTAACCAGTGCCTCCATTAATTTTCCTGGAACAGAAGTTAAGCTCACAGGTCTATAATTACTTGTGTCAACCTTTGATCCTCCTTTGTGAATTGGGGTCACATTTGCACATTTCCAGTCTATCGGTACCTCCCCTGAGTCCAAGGAAGCTCTCATAATTATGGCTAAGGGTTTGCTTACTTCCTTTGCTGCCTCCTTTAATATAACTGGATAGATCCCACCACCCCGTGTGCCTTTCTTGTGTTTATCTTCAACAGTTTCTCCTCCACTTTACTCCCAGTTATTTCAAGATTCTGTAGCTTACTGCTAGAGTTGAATACACCTCTGGCATTCCCCTTGCTGAATAACTCCTCATGTGTGAATGTCGATGCAAAATATTCATTTAGTTTGTTAGCTACCTGAGCAGGATCATCAACAGTTGACCCATCAATATCAAGTGGACCAATCTGATTCATCCCCTTCCTTCTAGAGTTTACATAAGTAAAGAACTCTTTGCTGTTTTTCTTTGCATCCCTTGCCAAGGATTTCTCGTAATCTGCCTTCGCCTGCCTAACCTCCTTTGTAACTTGGTTGCATATCAACTTGTATCTATCATAGGCTTCTGTGTCATGTGTTAATTTGTAAGTATCCCATGCATTTTTCTTCTCTCCCATATGCCTCATTAGTTCATCTGACATCCATTTTGGCCTAAACCTTGAACAATATTTCTTAGTTGGTATGTAAAGCCTAGTAGCTTCCAAGATAAGTTCTCTGAATGCTTCCCATTTTGAATTTGCTGTTTGGTAACATCATCAGTTGGTCCCACTGTATAGAATTTAAATACTGTCTCAGTCCATCGTAGTCGCCTTTACGGAAGCAATAACCCTTCCCTTTACCCCTAATGGTAGTTACCTCTTTCAGTAAATCCCACTTCAGCACACTGTGATCACTGCCACCTAGTGGTTCATTTATCTGCAGATTCTTAATGCATGAAGAATCACTGCTGATAATCAAATCAAGAGTATTACTCCCTCTAGTTGCCTCCCGAACATGCTGATGTAGAAAACAATCATCCAATAAATCCACAAAAGCCCTGCTAGTGTGTGAATAACCAGCCCCCAAATTCCAGTCAATATCTGGGAAATTAAAATCTCCCATTATAAGACTCTCTGATTTACTGGCCCACTCTATTTCCCTGTACAGTTCCTTATTATACTCATCAGAGTCATTAGGCCTATAGCACACTCCTACTCTCAATTTTGATCTCCCAATGCTTATGTCACACCAAACTGACTCAACACTGCACTGTCCAGCGATGTCGACTGGCTTCACTTCCTTGGTTTTTATGTGTTTCTTAACTAATAGCATAACCCCTCCCCCCTTCCTATCCTGTCTATCCTTTCTGTAGACGTTGTACTCCCCAAATTGCAGTTCTGCATCCCTTATATCTGTGTGACACCATGTCTCTGATATCGCAACAACATCTGCCTTTGATGTTTTGAGCAATACCTCAAATTTATCAAATTTATTTACTAAACTCCTAGCATTGGTGTACACGCAAGTATACCTGCACCTGTTTCTATTCTTAGCTACCCTAACACAACCCATGTGTTTACTTGTACCGCAATGGCTCCCAGCAGTCTCTGAAATACCATGCATCTTGTTTTTCAGGCTTCTGCTCATTCTAATAGAAGCAGTGCAAGAATCTCTTTCACCTCTGCCAGTGGCTACTGTCAATCTATTGGTCTTTGTCTCCCCCCAAGCTAGCATTTTTCCGACCCACCTAACACTGCCTCGATAGCATCAGCAAATATTCTTGCACCCTTTCTATTTAAGTGTATCCCATCCCTGTAGAAGCAATCTCTCCTGTTAACAAGTACAGTCCAGGCTGAAAAAAATTCTACCCCTTGAGCCTTGCACAATCTTTCCAGGGCCGAATTGATCGACAAGCCTCTCATCATATACTCCCTCCTATCGTGTCTGTGCAGAATTGCAGACACTTTCAAATTCAACCCTAATTCTCGGCTTTTGTTCATCTTTTAATTACTCTACTAAGCTAACAGATTATCTGTTAGCTTAGTAGAGTAATTAAATCTGTTAGCTGAGTAGAGTAATGTCAATTAATCAATTAAATTTATAAATCTTATTAATTTTTATTGTTAATTAAATTGTATTTAAACAGAAATCATGCCCAAGACTAGAGCAGGAAAGCAACATGCACAAAGTAGCGGAAGTGCTGTGGTTCAGGGGAGAACTGAAGAGGGCAATTCTCCAATGTATCACAGTCTAAAAAAAATTTGCAAAATGTGACATGTTCGCAGACTTTCTGGAACAGGACATGATCTAGCCATTGAAGATGTCTTTATGTGTGCTAGATGAAGAGAATGTGAAGAAATTAGGTGCCAACTCAGCATTTGGACGACCATCTGAGGGTTTGACGAGTCGGGTAGATGCCTTTGAAGGAATTAAAATGGGGGTGGGGGCGTCAAGCTCTCAGCTGCCCAACTCAATGCCACAGCTCACTTTCGTGCACCAGCAAAACAGTGGCAACATTCAGGACAGAATGCACAGGACCCACAGTTATTGTTGGTGACTTAATTTTCAGAGAAAGGAGAAATATATTGTGCAAAAAGGATGGGTGGAATAGAAGCAGGGTATGTATGCCAGGGGCAAAAGTTGATGACATTGTAGAGAAGATATCATTTAAAGACAAGAAAGGTTATACAGTTGTACATGTTGGCAATAATGACATTAAGTGTAGGAGATATGCTGATTTACTTAACAAGTACAGTTCAACGTTGAAAAAAAGTTGCAAGTTAGGGTTAAATTTTAAAGTGTCTGCAATCCTGTCCAGAAATTCCAATGTGACCAGGGATCCAACATAACAGAACTTGTTGTTTCTCCAGGTTTAATTTAGTCAGAGTATTCTAGATCTGTCTAAGTAAGGGGTTATCATTTTTTTTGTATTGTGTTGTATAGCTTGGATAGCACTAATGGAGTCGGTATAAATAACGCTGTGCAGTCCAAGGCTATGTGGATAGCACAGAGTTCTGCAGTATAGTTGCTGCATTCAATGGGGAGTTTTTTTGGACATAGTGATGTTAGGAAATACTGCTGCTGCACTAACATGCTTTTCAATTTTAGATCCATCTGTGTAGATCGGTGTGTACTGGCCGTGCTGGGTTCTCAATGTGGCATGTATTTGTACCATGTTCTGTTGGAACATGGTGTGTTTTCCCCAGGCTGTGAATGAAAAGTCACACGGCAGTATATGATACATCCATGGTGAGATTGCATGAGAGGCAGTGGGCTGTATCTTACTCAGGTCAATTTGCCAGTCAGCTTGTAGTGAGCGAAGACATATCCCGGTTGGTGGGTTTATAGATGGGTAAGCTCTATAAAGGTTTTCTCACTTAGGATAGAAAACACCATTCCAAGTGGGGTGGTTTGGATGTCCTTTGAGTTTTTCGGCATAATTTAATAAAAGCATTTGTCTGTGTAGCTGCAAGGGTGTTTCATGCGCTTCGGCATATAGGCTCTGAACCGGTGATGTACGGTATGCCCCCAGTGCAAGATGAAAAGTGCTGTGGTGTTCAGGATCAAGCCAACGTAAAGCACTTGGTCTAGCAGAGCTATACACTAAAGAACCATAGTCCAGACGTGCTGTATTAATGCATGGTAGAGATGTAGTAGCATGTAACGGTTGGCTCCATACGTTGTGCCTGATAGAACTCTTAAATTTTTAAGCTTTTTAAGACAGTTAATCTGGAGCATTTTTATATGATCAAGGAAAATAAGTTTTTGGTCGAATATCACACCCAGAAAGCAGACACTAGGATTCACTGGTATGACTTGATTTTCTAGTCTAAGTTATGGATGTTGGTGTAGGTTACGCTTCCTACAGAAGTGTATCCCAACTGTTTTTTGGTGAGAGAGATGAAATCCATTGTTTTGAGACCATTTAGCTATTTTGTTGATGGCACAAAATTTGTTGATGGCACAAAATTTGTTGATGGCACACACTGCAACTGTCTTTCTATCATTCGCATGTTAGGCGAATGGCAGGCGATACTGAAGTCATCAGCGTACAGGGTAGTGGATATTGTTTGTGGTAGGTCATGTGTTATTGAATTCATTATTATACTAAAGAGAGTGGCACGTAGCACTGACCCTTGTGATACTCCTTCTTCCTGGATGAATTTTGAAGATAATTGGTTGTGAACTCTAACTTGAAATGAGTGGCAGTGCAGAAAGTTTCTGATAAACTGTGGTAGGTGTCCACGTAATCCCAGATCGTATAGAGTTCGCATAATACCATATCTCCAAGAAGTGTCAAAAGCTTTTTCGATGTCAAAGAAGACCATTGCAAGATGTTCTTTTCGGACGAAGGCGTTCCGAATGTTTATTTCTGTCTTGATCAAAAGGTCAAGAGTGGATCTACTCTCCCGGAAACCACATTGCACAGGATTTAGGATATCATTTTGAGCTAGAAACCAGGTTAGTCGGGCGTTGAACATTTTTTCCATGACCTTGCTCATACAGCTAGTGAGTGCAATAGGTTGATAATGTTGTGGATTTGTAGAGTCTTTGCCTGGTTTTGGAAAAGCCAGAATGTACGCATGATGCCATTTGTCTGGGAACGTGTTTTCTTTGAATATTCTGTTATAGAGGAGTAACAGAGTCTTGAGAGTCGGTTCGGTGAGTTTTGCCATCATGATGTAGTGGATTCCATCTGGCCCTGCTGCACTGAGTTTAGTAGACGATAGAGCATGATGCAACTCTGACATTGTGAAAGGAAGATTGTATGCAGAAATTGATGCCAATTCAAAATTGATATGGTTTTTTTCAGTTTGCGCTTTGTGTGCCTGAAAATATTGCGAGTATGATGTCGCATTGCAAACACCCTGGGTAGATATTTCCATGAAAGATCTACCCAGGGTGTTTGCAATCTCCTCTGGTTTTGTGATATCATGGCCATTGACAGTGAGCATGGGACAGTTGACGCATGGGGGTTTTGCGTACATCCGCTGTATTTTTGCCCATATTGTTTGAGTTTTTGTTGTTCTTGTGATTGTGGAAGCGAAGCGTCTCCATGCTTCCCTTCTGCTAGTCTGCCTGATTCATTTTGCCTTTGCTCTTGCCTGTTTAAAACGAATGAGGTTTTCTGTTGTTGGGAACTTCCTGAAAATATTCCATGCTTTGTTCTTCTGTTTTTTAGCTGCACTACATTTATCATTCCACCCACTTTTGGGTTGGCCGATATTTTTGTGGATTGTTTTGGAATTGTTTTGTCTGCTGCCTGCAGTATTTGATTAGATATGTAGTCAACTGACAGGTTTATGGATGTTTGTTGGATCTGGTTTTCTTCTAGTATTGCTAGCTGCTTGTACACATCTCATTCAGCTTTGGAAAAGTTCCATTTGGGGATTTGATAAGAAAGGTGGGGAATGCTTGTGTCAATGCAGCATATCACAGGATAATGATCACTGTCCAGCAGATTGCTGTGAATAGTCCATCCAAATAGAGGATATATGGTTACTGTGCATAGACATCAATAGCTGATGTAGATCCTGTCGGAAGATGTGTATAGGTGTGAGCCCCATTATTGCAAGTTATCAGATGTTGATCAAGTAGTTTTCAATGGTCTGTCCACGCTTGTCCAAATTATGGTTTCCCCACAGCGGATGGTGACTCTTGAGGTCTCCTAAGATACAGTATGGTTTGGGAAGTTGCATCACTAATTCTTCTAAGTCGGAATAGCTTATATATTGGTTAGGTGGTAAGTATAATGAGACTATGGTTAAATCAAAGTTAATATTGATTCGTGCAGCAACTGCCTCAAGGTTTGTTTTTAGAGGGAATGGTTTTGAGGGTATCTGGGGGTTGATGATCAGTGCTACACCTCCATGGGCAAGATTGTTTGGATTTTGTGCAACGCTATCTTCACGGTGTATTATGTATTTCCAAAGGGAAACATTCATATTTGGTGTCAGATTGGTTTCCTGTAAGCAAAAGGGTCATATTGTGAAAGGAGATCTCAGATGTCAGACAAATTACTATGATAGCCTCTGCAATTCCACTGTAAGAAAGTAAGCATTATTTGGGTTTAGTGGAACCCTCGACTTCTTTTTGAGGGACAGAAGGTTTGCATCGCTCAAGTTTACCTTTCCCCTTCTTTGGGAAATAAGGTTTCCCTGTATCCATATCCTTGTTGGTGAATGGTTCTAGGACCTGTTCATCGTGATTTAAATTGTCTTCTGAGTCTGTGTATTCTGTTTGGTTTGAGTCAGAATACCACAGTATCTAGTCAGGAATACTAGATACTGTGGTATTCTGCTGTTGAATGGCATCTGGCTGTACTGAGATTGGTGTATTTATGGCTTTGCTTTGTTTGTTTTTCGTTTGGTGCGTTGGTAATGGGGACAACAGTGACCTTGCCCATTCAGCTAGTGATTTACATGGTGGTATAGTTACCTTCGTTTGGGTAGAAATTTATATATGTTTTGTGGTTATTTGTGCATAAGTGGGCTTATTAGTATTTGGAACCAGTAGGGATTTTTTAGCCTCTTGGTAGGTTACATTATGTTAAGTTTTGTACCGCTGTATCTGTTTTTTCACGTTTCCAAAGGGAACGCTCCTTGGAATATGCTGGATGTGCCTCTTAATAGTTAAGACAGATTGGTGTTGTGGCTGTGCAGTTAGTACTAATGTGTTCAGTGGATCCACACGTGGCACAGGCAGCTACTCCTCTGCAGACTGTCTGTGAGCGCCCAAACTTCTGGCACTTATAGCAGCGTAATGGGTTCGGGATGTATGGCTTAACTCGGCAGTTAAGATAGCCTGCTTTTATCACTGTTGGTGGCTTGGGGTTGTCAAAAGTAAGTATTATGTTCCGCGTAGGAACTAGTATGCCATCTTTCGTTGTCATAATTCTTCTGACATTAATGATTTATTGGTCGTGTAATTCTTGTTTTCTTTCTTCATCTGACACGGTCATGAGGTCCCATTCGGTGATGACTTCTCTTGACGTGCTCAGGGAAACGTGGGGTGAAACAGTTATAGAAGTTACACCAAAAGCTTTCAGTTTTTGTAGTTGCTCAGCCTGTCGAGCAGTGGCAACTTCAACTAGTAGGTCTCCTGATCTTAGACGACGAACTGTCTTGGGAATACCTATTGTGCTTTCTAGGCATTTCTGCACTAGAAATGAAGAGAGTTTTCCAACTGGTTGTTCTTGAGTTGAATGAATAATCAAGAAAGTTGGAGTTCGGATTCTGCCTATGTCAGTCTTTTGACGTTTTGCTGCGACAGAACCAGACTCCTCTTGTTCTTGCCTTGTCAAGGTTTCTTCTACGCACCCAGTGTTTTTCTGGGTTTTATGGACTTCTTGCACCATTTCGCCCTGGAAGGGAGACCTTTTCCCCTCCAGGTTACCGGCCCCGCCATGTGGAGGCAGGAGCAGTGCCACCTTTGTGACCAAGCGGTAGTGGATTAGTAGTAATATGCAAAATAAAAAGAAAAAAGAAAGGTTACTTTTCTCCTTTTCAAGTTTATAAATAAGCTTCTTTACTGAAGCTTATTTAATTGATTGTTAGTGTAACACTGTAAATAAAGAAGACTATTTTATTAATTCAAGAGAGCGCAAATTCACTGGCAAAGACATTTGATCACAAAATTGCTTGGCACCTGGGGCCTACATGGATGTCAGATGAACTAATGAGACATGTGTCAGAGAAAAAAAATGCATGAGATTCATATAAATTATCAGGTGACGCAGAGGCCTATGGTAGATATAAGCTAATCTGTAATCAAGTCACAAAGGACGTTAGGCAAGCGGGGGCAGAGTATGAGAAATATTTGCCAAAGGATGCAAAGAAAAACAGCAAACATTTCTTAACTTATAAACTATAAAAGGAAGGAGATGAATCAGATTGGTCCACTTGATATCAATGGTTTGACTGTAGATGATCATTCTCAGATAGCTGCCAAACCCAATGAGTATTTTGGGTCTACATTCACACAAGGAGTTATTCAAGGAGGAGAAGGCCAGATGTTTATCAAATTCTAACAGGGAGTTAGATGATTTTGTAATAACTAAGAGCAAAGGAGGAGAAATTGTTGAAGATAAACATAAGAAATGCACCTGGGGTGCATGGGATCTTTCCAGTTATACTGAAGGGGGCAGCAAAGGAAATAAGCAAACCCTTAGCCATAATTTTGAGAGCATCCTTTCTGGGGAAGTCCCAAAGGACTGGAGATGTGCAAACGTATCTCCAATTCATAAAGGGGATCAAAGTGTGACACGAGTAATTACAGACCTGTTAGTTTGACTTCTGTTCAAAGGAAAATAATGGAGCCACTGGATAAAGAAGTATTGCAGGATCATCTAGACAGGACTACAGTAATAATTCAGACACAGCATGCATTTGTTAAGGGGAAATCTGACCAATTTGATTGGATACTATGATGTCATCGCAAAAGAACTGGATGCAAAAAATAATTTTAATATCATATACTTTCAGGAAAGCTTCTGATACTGTTGAAAATGGAAGACTACTGTACAAATTGGAGCAGAATGGCATTAAGGGCAAGTTGCTATAATGGATAAAAGGATGGTTGAGTGGGAGAAGACAGGGTGGTATTCAGTGGACGCTGCTCTTCATGGACTAATGTTATTAGTGGTGATCCCAGGGTTCGGTGTTGGGCTCATTGTTGTTTTGTATATTTATCAATGATACTGATGAAGGTATATTAAGCTTAACGTGAAAGTTTGTAGATGATACAAAGGATGGGAGGGTTGCTAATAACAGTATAATGATAGTATGCTGCTGCAAGAGGATCTGGAAAAGTTCGGCAGATGCACTGAGAAGTGGCAACTGAAAGTTAACATTGACAAAAGCAAAGTACAGCATATGGGTAGCAGTAACCCCAGAGAAATGTACCAACTGGGTGGTGTTACACTCAAGGTAGTGGAGAGAGAATGAAAGAGACCTGGGGGTAATTGTGCAGTCAGATATGAAGTTTTCTAAGCAGCGCAGACAGGCTGCCAAGGTAGGTCATTGGGTCTTGTCAATGATACACAAAAATTTTCCTGGCAAGGATAAGGAAGTGATTATCCCCTTGTATAAGGCAATGGTCAGGCCAGACCTTGAGTACTGCATATAGGTCTGGAAGCCTCATTTTAGGAAGGATGTAGAGTTGCTACAACAAATACAGAGAAGGGCAACAAGACTGGTGAGGGGAACAAAGGGGTGCTCTTAAAAAGAAAGGCTTAAGTTCTTAAATTGCACCATCCTGGCTTTCCCCCCCCCCATCAAAAGAGTATTTTTATTTCGTTCTCTGTCTCTTTCCATTAGGATCGGACTAGAAAAGCGAACTCTCTCCCCTAAGGAGTTTTTTCCCCCAGGTGAATGAAAGGAAGTGGAAATTTCAGGAAAATGAACCCCGTTTTCCTTCATTTGGCAAACAGCTACTCTGTTAGTGCAAGAGAAGTGAAATTACATTTGCAGCTCAGAATTAAATTCAAGCAAGCAATCATATGTCACTCTGCAGGCACCTGCAAGGTGATCTGATTGAGGGTTATAAGGCCTTGAATGGTTGAGCAGCTCAATGCTGATGGTATGATTAGTAATGTTGCATCTATATTCACAAATGAGGAATTCTGTAGAGAAGTAGAGGACAGAAATTTATCAAACTCTAATAGGGAGCTAAATGACTTTGCAATAGCTGTGAGGAAAGTGGAGGGGAAATTGTTGAAGTTAAAGATGAGAAAGGTAACTGGGGCAGATGGAACCTACTCAGTTATATTAAGGGAGGCTACAAAGGAAGTAAGCAAACCCTTAGCCACAATTAAGAAAGCATCCTTGGAGTCATGTCAGGCCACCACAGACTGTAGAATTGCAAATGTATCTGCAATTCATAAAGGGTGATCAAAGTGTAACACAAGCAATTACAGACCTGTTAGTTTAACTTCTGTTCCAGGGAAATTAATGGAGTCACTGGTTAAAGAAACAATGCAGAATCATCCAGAAAAGACTGCAGTTATAGTCCAGACACATCATGGGTTTCTCAAGGGAAAATCTTGCCTGATCAATTTGATTGAATACTATGATGTGGTCAAAAGAAACTGGATGCAAAAAAATTGACATTATATACTTGAATTTCAGGAAAGCTTTTGATACAGTTGCACATAGAAGACTGCTGTACAAACTGAAGCTATATGGCACTAAAGAAAAGTTGTTGCTATGAAGTATAATTGAGTAGGAGTAGACAGAAAGTAGTAATCAATGGACACTACTCTTCGTGGACTAATGTTATTAGTTGAATCCCCCAGGGTTCGGTGCCATTTTCAATATTTATCAATGATATTAAGCTTATATCTAGCTTAATGTCAAAGTTTGTGGATAATACAAAGGTTGACAGGGTTATTAATAACAGTAATGACAGTATGCTGCTGCAACACGATCTGGAAAAGTTGGGCAGCTTGGCTGAGGAATGGAAAGGACACTGCTCTTCGTGGACCAATGTTTTTAGTTGAATCCCCCAGAATTCAGTGTTGGGACCATTGTTCTTTTCAATATTTATAAATGAAACTCATGAAGGTATAATAGGCTTAATGTTCCAAGTTTGCAGATATACAAAGGTTGGCAGGGTTGTTAATGACAGGAAGCCTCCCATATCTACAAAAGAACGAGTTCAAAAACACAGAGCGCGAAACAAAATGCAGAGTTTAATAAAATCTGCTTCAAGATTTTTAGAAGCAGATTTTATTAAACTCTGCATGGCTTCTTGTCTCAGTTATTATTATTAGCAACTTGGAATGGTTTATTGTATTGAGGATGATTATTATTATTATTATCTATTTATTTCCTTTTTTACAAAAAATATTGACACATATACACTGAATGTCCAGTCAAACATTATGACTACCCCTGTGTTTCAGCATTAGCATTAGGAGAGGCATTTGATGCAAGAAAGCAAGCTTATGCAGCATCAGCCAAAAAAAATAAGATAAAATAAATAAATAAATAAATAATAACCACTTCCACTTCACCCCTCTGTTCATTGGAAATACCTGTCCAGCTGAGCCTTAAACTTATTTAGGCTATCAACTTCCACGACAAGGGATGGAAGTCTGTTCCCCCAACCAACCACCCGCTGGCTAAAGGCAAATTTCCTCATGTCTATCCTACATCTGTCCTTCCTCAATTTGAATTTATGCCCTCTCAGGTGATTATTCTGAGCAAGAGGAAGAATCCCATCAGCATTGAGCATGCTCAAATCATTCAAGGCTTTATACACCTCTATCAGATCACCTCGCTGGTGCCTAGTCTCCAGACACTGTAATTTGCAAAACTTAAGCCTTTCTTCGTAAGAGCACCCCCTTTGTTCCATTCACTAATCTTGTTGCCCTTCTCTGTACTCGTTCCAGCATCTCTGCATCCTTCTTGAAATGAGGCCTCCAGACCTGTATACAGTACTCTAGGTGTGGCCTGACCATTGCCCCATACAAGGGAATAATCACCTCCTTATCCCTGCTAGAAAAATTCCTATACATCATTGACAATACACCATGAGCTACTCTTGCAGCCCGTCTGGACTGCTCAGAAAACCTCATATCTGCCCGCACAACCACCCCCAGGTCCCTTTCATTCTCTACCACTGTCAGTGTAGTACCACAGAGCTGATACGTTGCTCTGGGGTTGCTGCTTCCCATATGTAGCACTTTACATTTGTCAACATTAAACTTCCTCCACCACCTCTCAGCCCATCTGCTCAACCTTTCCAGATCCTGTTGCAGTAGCACAGTGTCAGTAGTGTCCTTGACAACCCTGGCAACCTTCGTACCGTCCGCAAACTCGGACATTAAGCTTGATATACCATCATCAATATCATTTATAAATACAGAAAACAATAATGGACCCAATACTGAACCCTGAGGGACTCCACCAATAACATCAGTCCACGATGAGCAGTGTCCATTGACTACCACTCTCTGTCCTCTCCCCCTCAACCACCCCTTTATCCATAGCAGCAACCTGCCTCTGACAGACTTCAAAAAAGGGATAATTGTCAGGTACTGGTTGAAGGGTGGCAGTATTACATGAACTTTGAATCTTGTGGGGTGTTCACAGAGTGTTGTTGTTAAGGTGTTCCAAGAGTGGATGGATAATGGACAGAGCAGCAGTTGCTGGGCCAATGGTGAATTTATATCCCACCTAGTGCTAAGAGGTAAACAGAAAACCGTGGAAGGGCTGATCATAGACTTTAACCTTGGGATGATCAACAGTGTTTCCAAGACCATGATCCCACGACCAGGGATCCTCTGGTCGTTGAATCATGGCCAGGGATCCTCTGCCAGCATACAGATGATAATATCAAATACAGCATCGATCATCTGCCAGCATAATGGCGACATCATATACAGCACCAATACAGTATCCACAATCTGGATGGTATGTCAGTTCATTAGGTCATATTTCAATGATATTAACGACTGGAAAAAAGTTGCTTTTTCTGATGAGTCATGCTATGGCATGCGGATTATAGATGGAGGGTATGGTGACAATCTGAAGAGCGGAATCACTCCAACGTCCTGGTCCAACAGAAACAAACTGGTAACAGCAGTGTTTTGGTTTGGAGGATGTTTTCCTGGGAATCTCTTCGAAAACTCATGCCCCTATACTGCACTCTGAATGATCAAAAAGTACCTATCCATTGTAGTGATCAAGTGCATCCCCCTCGTGGTGATTACCTTCCTGGATGGGGATGGGCAGCAAGATAATGTGCCAAGCCACATTGCCAATATTGTTTGAGAGTGGTTTGCCTAACACAATATGATTCCAGGTGCTACCTTGGCCATAAAGTTTACTGGAAATGAATCCCGCAGAACATATCTGGGAATATGTGGAGCAACCAATTCACTGTTTGGACCCTCTACCGTGGACTATCACAGATCTATGAAATGCAATCCTGGTGATATGGTATAACAAACCAGCAATGTTCAGAGGTTTATGAAGTCCATGCCTTGCCATGTGGTAGTAGTACTGGCAGCAAGAGGAGAACATACCCACTATTAGGTAAATGGGCACAATATTTTGACTGGACAGTGTACATGTTTGAGATATTTCACAAACATATGAATTTTTGCACACTGAACAGTTTTTCAAACTGAAAATGGAAATTACTAATATGTTTATATTTTAAGCTTATATTGTACATTCATAACATTTTCATTTTTGCAGCTGTAGCAGCATTAATAAAAGTTTCATTTGGTTAAAAATATTGTTAAAAAAAAAAAAGTTTTAAATTTTCAAAATTTTAGTTTAAAAAAATAAATACAATGAAGTATTGCAATCCAATAGTAAAAGATGAAGCATTGGTGTACTTCAAGCAGAATTAAAAAAGAACAAAAACTTTTTTTCAGATATAAAAAAGAAACTTGGGTACCTATCAGATACTATGCAACTTTTCGTTACTATCAGATATATAATCACTTCTGGATATAGTATGCATAATCAATGCCTCAAACCATAAAAAATGGAGATATTGATTACTGTCTCTTTAAAGGCAGCAAGCTAATTTCACACAGTTCATACAAAATGACGATGAAAACTTGTGAAAAATCACATAAATCAGGTTACACTTGTTTTAAATTCTGTTTTCAAATACCCATACCCATCATTAAAAACACAACCCCTTCTAAACATAATGCTACCATTTTTACAAGGGCCATTCAAGGTCTACATACATTTTTGTTTCAAAGAAAGTAACAAATAATGTAGTATATAGTGAAAACACTGGCAAATATACTTCATCAATAAAAAATAAAAGTAAGCAAAACACAGTAATTAACCAGTTTAGATTAAAGCTGAAATAGTATATCACTATATTTTCTCAACAAGAAAATCTTGATCTCTTACAACATGGTATAGAAGACATTTAACATCAATTAAATTAATACAAAAAATATAATCATCTTGCACTGATATCAATATTTCAATCATTTTATTGTAACATTTCAGGATATATTTCAATGGAGTTTCATGTATCATATTTTTGTTCTTAACAGTATGCTGAAATTGTTTATAAAGCTATCCTTAAAGTCTGCTGCCTAACAAGAATCACATTTTTAAGCTAGCATTAATTAGACATCATCATATAGTAGTATATAAGGCAGTGATTTTCAACTTATCATCTACTGAACCACTAGAGACTCATGGATTTCACAAACGATCTGTAAGTTTTTTTTTTATTGTTGATTTGTTATCTAATTTGCACACATATATTACTTTTTTTAAAATTATGTTAGGATAGGGCAAAAAATTTGTTTACAAAAGGGTTCTACAGCCACAAATGGCTGAAAAGCACTCGTGCAGAGCTAACATAGTACATAAAAGAATCAGAAGAGTTCATAATTAACTAAACATTACCATAACAGTGCAAAATTACAGCTATCCTGTAATATATTCCTTGTTATGTAACATACTTGAGAAACAGCTTTATAAAGAAATGTGAGCTTAATGCTAACAATAAGAATTATCAATATTTCACTATGCCACTTCCTATTATCTGTCACTTACATTCCACCTCAGTGTTAGACTAGTCTTGGTCCGCAAACAAAGTCTGGGAGCTTGTGGTGGATCAGGTTCACAACTTTGGGTTTTGAATAATACACCTAGAATTATAATTCATATATTTATTCAAAGTAAATTTATTAATAATCATATTAAACAGAGGAAAACAATACATCAGTTCACTTTAAATTTTATTTAAATAAAAAATAAAAGGAAAAACCTCGCTTTATTAAACGTAGGAATATTGTACATAAATCTTATGAATCTTTTTCCTCCGATATAAGCTTCTGGAAGGAGAAATACGAGTTCCTATCATAATACAGGCGGCCCTTGATTAACGCAATTAATTCGTCCCGCGAGCACATCGCGCAAAACAGAAACGCGTTAATCGAATATCATAACCAATAGGAAAAATTATAATTGGTCCTTGACATTCTGGAATGTCCATAAAGAATTTTAAAAATACCTTTTAAATAACTTTTTAACTGTATATAATGTAAAAGATAATGAAAATAATTATGGAATTAAATGTTTATTGCATAAAACAGCGGTTCTTAAACTGTGCGCCGCGGAATATTTAAAATTTTTGAGGGAAACACAGCGATACTCGACATCTGTCGGACACCACGCGAATTATTAGCTCAAGGTAGTTCACAGTTTCAGCATTTCTTGTTAAAAGTTGTTTGGACCTAACTACTAAACAAAACTGTTAGGTATTTCTTTTGGTCTGGGTGCGCCCTGAAAAAAATTACTGAGACATTAAAGGCACCGTGAACCGAGAAACTTTGGGAACCTCTGACATAAAATACACAATGAAGAAATTACTGTTGCGGAAATATTTGAACAGTGTTGACTTTCTCTTTTCATCAATCAATTTCCAATAGCCGACAACAATCTTCTCTGGGCCCTGGCAAAATAAATATCACAGAGAACATCAAACCTTTTGTTTGAGGTTCTATGCGATACGAAAGATTTCATCTAATTCTTTTACTGTTATCTCCTTCACGGTAACATTTTCATCTGGCTCATTTAAAAATTTGAATTTTTAAATGCAAGTCTGCATTGACTTTATTAGCAGGAGACAAACACATCTTCTTCCGATGGTTGATGGAACACACCGAGGCGGGCAGCAGGCAAACGTTTGTTTATTGACCGTACGACTCACGGTAAGCTTAACACACAATTCAAATCTTTTTCAACTATTGCATAAAAAAAAAGATCGCGTTAACTGGAAATTTTCATCATGTAAAGTGAAAAGTGGTATCATTTTTCAAATAGCTTTAACTGAAAATTGTGTTAATCGAACTCGCGTTATGCGAGGCCTAGCTGTACTCACAATTATACTACCCCCCCACACACACACACCCCCACATTCAACACTCTTTTATTTTGTTCCATGGTCAATCCTATGAAGTCCCATGCATTTTTTTTTTAAATCTCTATTTTTGTTGTTTAGCACTTTCCCACTTACAGCGCCTTTTTATGGTCCAAGAAGGAATAAACTGGATGTAACCCTCCTACTTGTTTTTTTTTTTTTTTTTTGGAAATGTATATTTTCTAAATGCTATGAATCATTTATAGTACAGTTTGTTTACTTCACAGAAATTGTTTCTGGTTCTTGTCACATTTATTTCATATTTAACTCAAAGCTTTGGGGGTAGAGAGGTCACTCTTTAAAATTCAGTGTCTAGCCATTTATTGGATTTATTGGTGCATTTAAACACCCTCTTCAGCTTTCAGTGTCTTTGAGCACATGGAAATGAGTTCAACGTGGCCAATAAATTTCATTAACAATATCACTGCTATTATGCTGACAGAACATTTATGTTAATAACACTCAAGGTATGTTTAACTGATTAAAATCTTGAAAATTTTTATTTTAATGGCAAGCAAACAAGGCTGAAGGCACCAAAACAGCATACACAATATAAGTAAATTTCAACTTGCAAACTGCTCCATACACACAACACAAAAAAAAAAAAAAAAGGAAAAAAAAAGACATATCTACCAAAATATAGATAAAATGTGAAAACAAACCCTTAAAAGGAAATTCTAATTATAGAATCTATATATTTAATATGAAAGGCATTTTCTTCACTCTGTCAGTATGACCGATAGGGCTGGAAGTGGTCTCAAATTGAAGATATTTCTTCCTAGGTATGCACAAAGTTGTTAAAATTTTAAAATTCAGAATAGTTTTATTTTATGGAATGGGCCAGTTTTGTACTACAAACGAGAACAGTTCAACATTCACTTCATAAATGGAGCCGCAGGAAGATTTTAACTGTTAAACAAACAGTTGTATAAGTTAATAAGGCTTTTTTTCTGATCAACAATTTGCACTTTCAACTATTTAACTGATTAACAATTTGCATAATTGTGTCCTTGGTTCTGAAAAAAAAAAAATAAATAAATAAATAAAATAATAAAACTCTGCTACCAATTGCAAAATTCTCTACTAGCACTGTCTACTGTAAAAGAAAGAACTAATCTTTAGGATTTCATCACAGCTCACTATATGTCCACACATTGTGCATGCAAGCTCATACACTCATTGCCATTCGTTACATTTAATACATTTAGAACTCATCATTTTATTGTTATCAACTTTGGGTTTATTTGATTTTTGTTTTGAGGTTATTTAAGGTAAGTAATTTAAGGAGTTAAAAGTATGTCACAGTCAAAATGCTATTCTGACTGGTCGTGTTGAATGTACCTTGCAGCAAAGGAGAAAACACCTTTTCATGTTTCTGCAAATGTATTCAGGATCATTTTGAAAGACAGATCCTGAATACATTTACACGTATATACTGATACTACATGGGTACTAACAATTCTTTAGGGCAGCTAGAGAAAATCTGTGCTACCAATTGTAAAATTTTCGCAACGGGTACAGCTAGCTGTAGTCATTGCGTATGATAGGCCTAACTGATTTGGTCTCAAATTGAAGATATTTCTACTTTTTGTAAAAAAATAGGTGCCGGTACTCATTCTTTGCTATCAGGAAAAATTGAAAATTAAAAGGATATGAAAAGTACTCTAAATTTTTTTTTTTTTTTTCTGATATTGTTACTTTAGTAGTAATGTTTTTGGAATAATCACAACAAATTTAATATATTAATACAGTTTAAGCATAAATTTATTATTCAAGTATATTTCAAAAATAAGTAAAATGCGAGCAAAATAAGTAAATAAATCGGTCAACTACTGAGTGCTGGGCACTCAGGATGAAGGGTTCTTAGTCACAAATGGTCGTTAGTGTAGTATCTCAAATAGAGAGCTTTATGGTAACTGGAAAAGGTTTCTAGTACCCTGGCTTGGCCTAAAACTGAGGAACTAACAAAAACGTTGTCTATTTGAGTCTTTCCAGTTGTTGTGAATGAAGAGGGTGGGAGAAGCAACTGGCAGGTGAGGGCCATGCAAGGCTCCGTGCAGGCACCTCCCCACCACTGCCGCCTCAATGCTGGCTCTCTTGAGTACCTCCTTGCTGGGACAACTCCAGCTTTGAAAACTGTTAAAAAATGCTTCTCGTCAAATTTATAAATGATTTATTTTCAGAATAGAATTATTAACTAACTATTTAGCAACCTTTTTGTCAACAAAAGGAGAGTTACTTAGTGCAAAGAAGTGCGCTACCAAAGTGCAATAAAAAATTGTTTTTTTAATTTTAACACAAAATAAATGATACATTTCAATAGGAATAGTTTTCCCTTGATAAGCATCGAATATCGCATAGCTAATGTGATTTTTAAATTTTTAGCTCCATTAGCGACGGAAATAGAGGGGGAGACACGAAAATTACATTTTACTGTCTGGCGCTGCCATTTTTAATTTTAAAAATATTTTAAAATTATATTTTAAACCTACTCGTTGAGCTATTTCCAACGGTGTATAATAAGGTATAGGTTGTCAAAAACATTTTTCCCCCACACACACATCCCACCATTTTTCAAAAAATTTTTTGTCAACAACGATCAATATGGTGTTATGTTGGCTCGCATGATGTACAAACCCATGCAAAATTTCAAGTCAATAGGTTGAGTGGTTCCAGAGATACAATGCTGTGACAGATGCACAGACAGACAGACAACCGAGTGACATTATAAGGGTCCTTCGTCAGACTATGGAATAAAGTTTTTGTAGAATATTCCAAATTTTTATTAAGTTCTCATCCGACACCCTATGCCGACTTCTTTTCTTCCTCTTTGTGTGTCTCTTGCTGAATGATGTTTTCGAAGCAGCCAGAAATCGACATATTTTGCTGGATCGAAGCGGGGTTAGTGGTGGGGCTACAATTTTAAGAAACAGTAGTGAAGAAACTGTTTTTGTCATCAACGAAGCTCTGGTTGGGCTGACGATCAGATTCATTTTTGAAAATCCTCGTTCACATTCACTTGATCAAATTGGTATTTTACTCAGAGTGTCCATCAAATGCTTCCATTTTTCCGAAACCATCTTTTGAAATAGGTATTCCCAAAATCCATGAATTGTATCTCTTTCATTTAACTGTAACCTAATTGACAATTTTCTAATTTCATTTTCACCAAATGCCAACAATTCATGTTTAGTGGTGGACCAGAGCCCACTGGGGGCTCTGGTCCACCACTTTGGTCCATCACTGTTGACCAGCGCAACTTCTCTCCATATGTGGGACAGGTGGTCAGATAGGTTTTACCAGGTACCACTAAGTTGTAGAATGGTAATCCCTTTAGCTCTCTTAATTCGTGCAGCAGCATTAATTGCCTACATTGCCTCAAAGCCCAACAGTGCATACTGAGTTAATTCTCTCCTAATCCGTTCTCTATATGAAAATATTCTTCGCTCAATGGAAAGTATTTGAAATGTAACTTCCAAGGGAAATTCAAAATGATTCTCTATAAAAGGACTTCGTTAAACAGAGGTCCCACTGAGTAATTTAGAATTATAAAAATGGTTATACAGCTTTATATAGAAAATATTTTAACAATAGACAGTGAAAAATGCAAATTTAGTTAAACAATTTTAAGCTTATTTGAATAGTAGGTAAACACGTGAAAAAAAATTATGGAATATTACAAATTTAAAAGTGCACTGCATCCAAATATCACACATCACTGTTAATAAAGGTGCTGGTACGCCGTACCGTTGCATACCATTCCAAAAAAAAAAGCACTGCTTATACATATATTTGAATAATGTTTGAAATAGTTGAAAACTGAATCTTGAATTTTAAATAATTTAAAACTGAATCTCGAATTTGAAATAATTTAAAACTGAATCTTGAATTTGAAATAGTTGAAAACTGAATCACCTTTGCGGCGATTTATCTAGCGATCGAAATGCAGTGATTCCCTGACCATTATTGGCCTTGTGGTCCTCTGTTGAGATGGGGCATAATGGTCAGTCTATTTTTGGTTTATTTTATTGTAGTCGGTTTACATCTCTGTTAGTGATATTTCACATAAATTTGAACTTGGTGCCTGTCAGAGGGGGCGCCGTTAAATTTATATTTAATTGGCATTCAAAATTTAATTGATTATTATTTTATTATCTTTGCATTTTAAATTTTCTAAATTATCTTGGAGAGTTTCTGCTACAATATTTTTACTCTTGTTACCCTTCTGTTCCCTCCCTGTTGGTTTTATCGTTATGTTTAATTTTGACTATTTTCGCTCTTCTGTCTTGCCATGCTGCTGGCATTATTTTTATTTTTTTTTAATCCTCATTCTAATTTATTTTTATTTATATATATATATATATATATATATATATGTGTGTGTGTGTGTGTGTGTGTGTGTGTTATTTGTGAGGTTATGTATAAGTAATTTGCATGAAACTACTCACCTATCTTGCAACTGGCTGCATAGATAGAGCTAGTAAATATATATATATATATATATATATATATATATATATATATATATATATATGTAAATGTTTATTATAGTTAAAAATCATTGTCTGGCTGTTTAGCTGATGGGAGGCAAAATTAGGAAGGAAAATGGCAAAATATGTTAATAAAAAAAAAAAAAAAAAAAATTCCAAGCCACACAAGGACTTAACCATGATGCACGTTAAGTCCTTCATGTGGTTTGGAATTTTTTTTTTCTTTAATGTATTTTGCCATTTCGCATTTTTAATTAAAAACTATTAATTAATTTTAAATAATGCATTAGCACTAGCAGCGGCACACGAACCAAGAAAGCAAGCTTATGCAGCATCAGCCAAAAAGAAAAGAAAAAAAAAAAACCTCCCATTTCACCCCTCCATTCGTTCCAAATGCCTGTCCAGCTCAGCCTTAAATTTATTTAGGCTATCAACTTCAACAAAAAAGATGGAAGTCTGTTCCACCAATCAACCATCCACTGGCTAAAGGCAAATTTCTGCACATCTATTCTACAACTGTCTTTCCTCAATTTGAATTTATGCCCTCTCAGGTGATTATTCTGAGCAAGAGGAAGAATCCCATCAGCATTGAGCATGCACAAACCATTCAAGGCTTTATACACCTCTATCAGATTACCTCGCTGGAGCCTAGTCTCCAGACACTGTAATTTGCAAAACTTAAGCCTTTCTTCGTAAGAGCAACCCTTTGTTCCATTCACTAATCATGTTGCCCTTCTCTGTACTCGTTCCAGCATCTCTACATCCTTCTTGAAATGAGGCCTCCAGACCTGTATACAGTACTCTAGGTGTGGCTTGACCATTGCCTCATACAAGGAAATAATCACCTCCTTATCCCTGCTAGAAAAATTCCTATATATCATCGACAATATACCATGAGCTACTCTTGCAGCCCGTCTGCACTGCTCAGAAAACTTCATATCTGCGTGCACAACCACACCCAGGTCCCTTTCATTCTCTACCACTGTCAGTGTAGTACCACAGAGTTGATACATTGCTCTGGGGTTGCTGTTTCCCATGTGTAGTACTTTACATTTGTCAATGTTAAACTTCATTTGCCACCTCTCAGCCCATCTGCTCAACCTTTCCAGATCCTGTTGCAGTAGCATAGTGTCAGTAGTGTCCTTGACAACCCTGCCAACCTTCGTATCGTCTGCAAACTTGGACATTAAGCTTGATATACCATCATCAATATCATTTATAAATACAGAAAACAATAATGAACCCAATACTGAACCCTGAGGGACTCCACTATAACATTAGTCCACGATGAGCAGTGTCCATTGATTACCACTCTCTGTCTTCTCCCCCTCAACCACCCCTTTATCCATAGCAGCAATTTGCCTCCAATGCCACACTGCTCCAATTTGTGCAGCAGTCTTCCATGTGCAACAGTATCAAAAGCCTTTCTAAGATCCACGTATATAATATCAAAGTTATTCCCTGCATCCAGTGCTTTTGTGACTGCATCATAGTATCCAATCAAATTGGTCAGGCAAGACTTCCCCTTAACAAAACCATGCTGTGTCTGAGCTATAACTGAAGTCTTGTCTAGATGATACTGCAGTGCTTCTTTAACCAGTGCCTCCATTAATTTTCCGGGAACAGAAATTAAACTAACAGGTCTATAATTACTTGTGTCGCCCTTTGATCCTCCTTTGTGAATTGGGGTCACATTTGCACATCTCCAGTCCATGGGTACTTCCCCTGAGTCCAAGGAAGCTCTCATAATTATGGCTAAGGGTTTGCTTACTTCCTTTGCTGCCTCCTTTAATATAACTGGATAGATCCCATCCACCCGAGGTGCCTTTCTTGTATTTATCTTCAACAATTTCTCCTCCACTTTACTCTCAGTTATTACAAGATTCTCTAGCTTACTGCCAGAGTTGAATACACCTCTGGCATTCCCCTCGCTGAATAACTCCTCATGTGCGAATGTCGATGCAAAATATTCATTTAGTTTGTTAGCTACCTGAGCAGGATCATCAACAGTTGACCCATCGATATCAAGTGGACCAATCTGATTCATCCCCTTCCTTCTAGAGTTTACATAAGTAAAGAACTCTTTGCTGTTTTTCTTTGCATCCCTTGCCAAAGATTTCTCGTAATCTGCCTTCGCCTGCCTAACCTCCTTTGTAACTTGGTTACAGATGAACTTGTATCTATCATAGGCTTCTGTGTCACGTGTTAATTTGTATGTATCGCATGCATTTTTCTTCTCTGTCATATGTGTCATTAGTTCATCTGACATCCACTTAGCCCTAAACCTTGAACAATATTTCTTAGTTGGTATGTAAAGCCTAGTAGCTTCCAAGATAAGTTCTTTGAATGCTTCCCATTTTGAATTTGCTGTTGGTAACATCATCAGTTGGTCCCACTGTATAGAATTTAAATACTGTCTCAGTCCATCGTAGTCGCCTTTACGAAAGCAATAACCCTTCCCTTTACCCCTAATGGTAGTTACCTCTTTGAGTAAATCCCACTTCAGAACACTGTGATCACTGCCACCTAGTTGTTCATTTACCTGCAGATTCATAATGCATGAAGAATCACTACTGA
The DNA here is from genome assembly GCF_048544385.1 of Mastigoproctus giganteus. Classification (NCBI taxonomy): domain Eukaryota; kingdom Metazoa; phylum Arthropoda; class Arachnida; order Uropygi; family Thelyphonidae; genus Mastigoproctus; species Mastigoproctus giganteus. The sequence continues at coordinate 57,354,793 of NC_143580.1, forward strand.
TAATCAAATCAAGAGTATTACTCCCTCTAGTTGCCTCTCGAACATGCTGATGTAGAAAACAATCATCCAATAAATCCACAAAAGCCTTGCTAGTGTGTGAGTGACCAGCCCCCAAATTCCAGCCAATATCTGGGAAATTAAAATTCCCCATTATAAGACTCTCTGATTTACTGGCCCACTCTATTTTCCTGTACAGTTTCTTCTTATACTCATCAGAGTCATTAGGCCTATAGCACACTCCTACTCTCAATTTTGATCTCCCAATGCTTATGCCACACCAAACTGACTCGACACTGCACTGTCCAGCAATGTCGACTGGCTTCACTTCCTTGGATTTTATGTATTTCTTAACTAATAGCATAACCCCTCCTCCCTTCCTATCCTGTCTATCCTTTCTATAGACATTGTACTCCCCAAATTCCAGTTCTGCATTCCTTATATCCGTGTGACACCACGTCACTGAAATCCCCACAATCCCACTATTGTCTTTAAGAAAGAAAATTTTCGATCACAAGGAAACAGCGGGACATAAAGCTGCTATAAAACTGCTTGTGGAAGCTGAGAAAGGGGCCCCTTGAAAATCTGTGTTTAAAGAGTTTATCGCAAGAAAAATTAATAAGAGCAAAAATTTTTTGCACTGCATATAAGGTGGCCAAAGAAAATCAGTCTTTTCATGATTTTGTATCAGAGATTGACCTACAGGAATTAAATGGAATTGACATGGGTCGTATTCTTCATTCAACAAATGCTTGCATTAACATCTTGAACCACATTAGTGATGAAATGAGAAAAAATTTGGTTAATAAAATTATGTCGATTATTTCCTATTCACCTTGGTGAATAGGAAATCCGATTTGATCATTTACGTTCGAACTTGTATACTTGACTGTGGAATGAAATCTCCTGTGAATTTGTTTCTGGACTTGATTGAAAGTGTTACTGCAAAAGGGATATTTCATTCTCTGCTCAATTGTCTTCAGTCATACAGTATGACGGAAAACTATTTAAAAACTCGCTTAGTTTGTGCCACGTGTGATGGTGCAGCTGTTATGATGGGTAGTAAAAGTGGCATTATGAAAACTTATGAAACTAATGAAACAAAAATTCCCTTCTTTAATAGTGTGGCATTGTGCTAATCACCAATTAGAACTCTCAGTTGGTGATACCGTGAAATCCGTTGCAGGTATCGATAGATTTAAAGGATTTACTGATAAACTTTATGTCATGTATAACACGTCACTAAAAAATGCCAGAGAATTGAAGGTGTGTACCAAATCGCTGAATATTGAACTATTAAAAATTGGCAGAATTTTAAGCACATGATGGGTGGCATCTAGCTTACGGTCTGTTTCAGCTATTTGGAATAACTATGAGGCGTTAGTTAATAATTTTCAAGAAGCAAAGAATGACTCGATGTGGGACCAAAAAGAAAGATGTATATATGAAGGATTGTAGAAGAAAATTACGACTACAAACTTTATATTAAGACTTGGGCTTAATGTGTGATGCTCTTCAAGAATTATCAGACTTGAGCCTGGACTTGCAGGAGTGCAATATAGATTTGTACAGGGCGAATAAAAAAATAGAAATTATTGTACAACTTTTTCTTGAAAGACAAACAGTTCTGGGACAGTATTACAGAAATGCCGCCAAAGCTGCCAAAAATCTATGATTTCAAGGAGTTTCACTTCATGGGACAGACTACAGAAATTATTCTCCAATCGATCCAGGGGCTTTCTATAGGACTTTGTTTTAAAACAATCAGTAGAAAGCAGGCTGCTTGATAGTAAAAGTGCTGATTTTGCAGCATCGGCCCAAGTACTTGATAGGAAACATTGGCCTGAAGATACTAACTCTCAAGTGACATTTGGTGAGAATGAAATTAGAAAATTATCAATTAGGTTTCAGTTAAATGAAAGAGATACAATTTGTGGGTTTCGGGAATACCTAATTGAAAAGATGATTTCGGAAGAATTGAAGAATTTAATGAATGCTCTGAGTATGATACCAGTTTCATCAAGTGAATGTGAACGAGAATTTTCACAAATGAATCTGATCGTCGGCCCAACCAGAGCTTCAATGATGACAAAAACAGTTTCTTCACTACTGTTTCTTAAAATTGTAAGCCCACCGCTGACCCGCTTCGATCCAGCAAAATACGTTGATTCGTGGCTGCTTCAGAAACATCATCTAGCAACAGACACAAACAGTAAGAAAAGAACTCGGCATATTGGGTCGGATGAGAACTTAATAAAAATTTGGAATATTTTATAAAACTTCATTATGAAATTATTTTTACTTATTTTTTTACTTGGTACTTATTTTTACGTTTTACTTATTTTTACATTTTACTTATTATTTTTTATTTATTAAATAAGACTCACCTTTGACTTATTTTTTATATACTTGTACAATAAATTTATGCTTAATAAACTGTGTGTTAATAAAATTAATTTGTCATTCTTATTCCAAAAACATTGCTAAAGAAGTAACAATATCAGGAAATAAGTTTTTAGTTTACTTTTCATATCCTTTTAATTTTCAATTTGGTAGATATTCAGTATCGGGTACAGCGTTCTGACTGTTAGCGATACGGCTATAATTGACGGGTGGTGACTCCGCCCAGTGTCACGTGATCACCTTAACAGACGGGAACAGCACGGCTGACACCCACTGCGTGCCAGCCGTGTCGGCACAGAAATTTTTCTTGATAGCAAAGAATGAGTACTGGCACCTATTTTTTTACAAAAAAAAGCACTGGTGTACATATTTAAATAAACTGAAAAACTCATTTCGTTTTAATAATTTTTTTTGGCTACAACACTAAGGTAATATGTACAGGAAACTATTGAAATGTTAAAGGCTGTATATATGGTCTATTTCAGCATATTTTGCTGAAATAGTGAAATGGTGCAGCATCTTTAAGGGATGCCATTTCACAAATATCAGCCAGTTACCCGCTAATTTAAGTTTAAAACTTTAGTCTAAAATTATCATAACATAAGTATAAGAGTATACAGCAATGTTAAATAGAATTTTAATTATAAGATTTTGGTACTTACAGATGTACAGACAACCACTTCCGAATGCAAATATGTACCATGTCTAAGGCCATTACTAACATGGAAGGGGAAATTGCACTCCAGGATAACCTGAGCACCAGCTTTATATTCTTCAATCATATACTGTTTATACAACTAAAATTCTTCCACACTAAGCTATTAGTGTAATACAACTTGATATCGATGGTTCAACTGTTGATGATCCTGCTCAGATAGCAAACAAACTGAATGAGTATTTTGCGTCTACATTCACACATGAGGAGCTAAGGTTTGAAAATGGCAGAAGGTTATAAAACTGTAGCAGGGTGCTTAATGATTTTGTAATAACTGAGAGCAAAGTGGAAGAGAAATTGTTGAAGTTAAACATAAGAAAGGAACCTGGGGTGGATGGGATCTATCCAGTTATATTAAAGGAGGCGGAAAAGCAACTAAGCAAACCCTTAGCCATAATTATGAGAGCATCCTTGGACTCAGAGGAGGTCCCCATGGACTAGAGATTAGCAAATGTATCTCCAATTCACAAAGGGGGATCGTAGGGTAACACAAGTAATTACAGACCAGTTAGTTTAACTTCTGTTCCGGGTAAAATAATGGAGTCACTGGTTAAAGATGCGTTGCAGGATCATCTAGACAAGACTGCAGCAATAATTCAGACACAGCATGGGTTTGTTAAGGGAAAGTCTTGTCTGACAAATTTGATTGGTTATTATGGTGTGTTTACAAAGGAACTGGATGCAAAAAATAATTTTGATATCATATATTTGGATTTCAGGAAAGCTTTTGACACTGTTGCGCATGGAAGACTATTGTAAAAATTGGAGCAGAATGGTATTAAGGGTAAGTTGCTACAATGGATAAAAGGATGGTTGAGTGGGAGAAGACAGAGGGTGGTAATCAATGGGTGCTGCTCTTCGTGGACTAATGTTATTAGTGGAGTCCCACAGGGTTCGGTGTTGGGTCCACTGTTGTTTTGTATATTTATCAATGATATTGATGAAGGCATATCAGGCTTAGTGTCGAAGTTTGCATATGATACAAAGGTTGGCAGGGTTGTTAATGACAGTAATGGCAGTATGCTACTGCAACAGGATCTAGATAATTTGGGCAGATGGGCTAAGACGTGGCAACTGAAGTTTAACATTGACAAATGCAAAGTACTACATATGGGTAGAAGTAACCCCAGAGAAACGTACCAACTTTGGGGTACTACACTTAAGGTGGCAGAAAATGAAAAAGACCTGGGAGTAATTGTGCAGACAGATATGAAGTTTTTTGAGCAATGCAGATAGGCTGCCAGGGCAGGTCATGGGGTTTTGTCAATGATATATAGGAATTTTGCTAGCAGGGAAAAGGAGGTGATTGTCCCTCTGTATAAGGCAATGGTCAGGCCATGCCTTGAGTACTGCGTACAGGTCTGGAGGCCTCATTTTAGGAATGATATAGATTTGCTTGAGCGTGTACAGAGAAGGGCAACAAGATTGGTGAGGGGAATGAAGGGATCTTCTTACCAAGAGAGGCTAAGTTCTGCAAATTGCAGTGGCTGGAGACTAGCACCTGTGGTGATCTGATTGAGGTGTATAAGGCCTTGAATGGGTTGAGCACAGTGAATTCTGATGGGATCCTTTCACTTGTTCAGATTATGAACCTAAGGGGGCATAAATTCAAATTAAGAAAGATAGATGTAGAATAGATGTGCGGAAATTTGCCTTTAGCCAGCAGGTGGTTAATTGCTGGAACAAACTTCCATCTGTCGTTGTGGAAGTTTATAGGTTAAATAAATTTAAGGAGGAACTGAACATGCATTTGGAGGGAATGCTGTGATTTTTTTTTTTTTTTTTTTTTGGCTGATGCTGCATAAGCTCATACACTTGCTTTCTTGCATCACATGCCACTACTACAAGGGCAGAAGTGTCTATTTCTATCCTAACTACCTTCCTAATTTTGCCTCCCATTAGCTAAACAGCCAAAGAACTTTCATATATATATATATATATATATATATATATATATTCAAAATTATTAGGGTTTAGAAGTACACACAAGCATTTTACAAGTACGTGTATTACATAGTGAATTTCTGAGAAAGCCTTTTCCACGTGTTTTGCGCATCTGAATTTATTGTCCAAATCTAAAATCATCACTTCCACTAAACCTTTTAAACATGTGAACAAATTAGTCATCACAAATTCATAGTTTAACTCCAAATTCCAAATCCCATAAAATAAGTTTTTTTTTGGTAGTTGTTGGCGCATCGGCTTCTGTGACCATAATGCACCTCCCAAGGGTTTTTTTTTTTTTTTTTTTTGCAGTACTTTGATCCAAGCCCGAGGCGGGATTCGAACCCGCGACCTTTGGGTTGCCAGGCAGGCACTTTACCCACCTGGCTAGCCCGGTCGGCATAATTCTTTAAGGAAGTATATATTCCTTAATATATACTTCCTTAAATATTAGAACTTCCAGGTATTAACAATTATTATTCCAGTACAGAAAAACTATAATACTTTTATGTTAAGGTTAATGAAAAAAAAATCACACACACAAAAAAAAAAAAAAAAAAAAAAACTACTTACTTTCTGAGGAATTTCCTCTTAAGTCATCCAACCCAACTTGAACACTATTAAAAAAGAAAAACAGCATACAATAAACAAAAGAAAAAATACTGTGAAGATTTAAAAAGAAAACAAACACATTGAAGAAGATTATGTTTTCAACTTACCAAACATGGTATTCAGTAGCTGGCTTAAGTGCTGATAAATTACACTGCAACTCACTGCCACTATATATTAAAAAAAAAAAAAAAAAAGACTCAGAGAAGAAGAAATATCTAAAAATAAATATGTTGACGCTATTACAGTGTTTAAAGTCATGCATGTGCACATACAACATAGAGGTATATCGTGTGAGAGCACATTTTCTATATACACATATATATGCACAAGGTGTAACAATAAAGTTCCAGAACTGGTGCAATAAAAAGGACACAGAGTGAGAGATCAAAAGTGGTTTTAATTTTTAATCAAAGTAATAAGTAATCATCACCTGATTGAATGCACTTATTACAACACCCTAAAACTTTCTGAAAAGAGTTGGTGAAAGCATCCAAAGAGATGATGTTAAATTTGGCAGTTATGCTTTTCTTTATGTCCTCAACATTGTGACATCTGTTCCTTCCTGAGGACAATTTTCCTTGAGATAGAGGAAGAATTCTGCTTGTGCTAGATTTGGAGAGCAGGGTGGAAGGCTGATCTGTACAACACCATGTTTTGTCACAATGTCTTCACAATAAGTGCGCAATGCGCAGGGAGATTTCTGTGCAAAAAAAAAAAAAACCCCAGCTTCTCTTCTCTTGAAATTGCAGCCTCACCTAGGAAATGCACATCAATAGTCTTTGAAGTACCTGTATATACAGGGTGTCTCAAAAATATTGGTACAAACGTTTAGGGTGGTAGGTAACATCTAAAGGAATGTGAATCGCATAGGAACCCATAACCAGAAACGTCATGGGAAAGTAGCAGCAGGGGCACAAGAAGCAGGAATGACACAAGACAGTAATTAGTGGCAAACATTTATTTGCATTTCATTGCATTTGAGATGGATGCATTTCATGATGTTACAACAGATGCTCGAAGGTTCCACCATGAGATGCAACGCATGCGTGACACTGACGCAGCACGGATTGATGGACAGGGTCGAACACACCTGGAGTTTCTTTGACAGCAGCAGCTGTTGTTTTTTTTTTTTTTTTTAGGAGCATTAGCAATTAAGGCCATATTGCTCCGGGGATATGCAGTGGTCATTCCTTGACCTTTCCGCATCCTCCATATTTGGTGGGCACGGCCTCGAACCCCGGTCTAATCAAGAAGCGTGTGCTACGCACTGCTGCTCCTGCTCACCTGCCCCACAGTAGAGCAGAACAGACAAGTCTCGCCACGAGATCCATTTCCGTCTCCACAGGCGATTCATACACAATAGATTTCAGGGTTCCCCACAGAAAGAAATCAAGGCTCGATAAATCAGGTGAGCGTGGGGGCCAGGCAATGGGTCCACCACGGTCTATCCATCGATGCCCAAAACGCCTATTCAAATGGTCATGAACACACCTTCCATAATGGGCAGGTGCCCCGCCATGTTGAAACCAAATGTTACGTCCCCATTTGCTGGAACATTGTCAAGTAACCCTGGTAGAACTTGTTCAAGAAAGATCCGATATTTAGCAGAGTTCATGCGGGATGGTAACAGGTATGAGCCAACTAAGCAGTCACTGACCATACCTGCCCACACATTTCTTGCGAAGCAATGTGCCGCATGGAGGCGTACACCATGTGGGTTGTGCTGATTGAATAAGCCTTCCCAAGTGAAATAAGCCTCATCCGTGAACAAAACATAGGCTGGAAAATTCAAGTGTTTGTTGAACACTTTCTTGGAGAAACCACTGCGCAAAAGCCACATGTGCAGGATGATCTTGGGGGAGCAGTAATTGAACCCTTTGGAGATGAAAGGGGTGTAAGGAATCGTCGTGCCAGACATGCCGTACACTGCAATGAGACACTCCTAAGGCAGAGGCAACGACACGTGTGCTGGTAGTAGGATTATTCTGGACGGCATTCAACACTTTCTTCCATGGCGGGATTTCACATCGAACATGGTCTGCCTGCACTACTCCTGTTACCTCTAAAAGACCCATAATCGCACAAATTTTGATGCACACGCGCAAACAAACGGTGGTCCAGTACACGTCTGTCTGGAAAGCATTCTCCATAAATTCGTTGAGCTGCTCGTCCATTGCCCTCTGCTAATCCATACACTAGGTGCATGTCTGCCAGCTCACAGTTCGTATATCGATGCATGCTCTTCGTGCAGCAACTACTGCTTGAATGAGTAAACAAGAAATTTTCCCTCTCACGAACTGATGAATAGTGCCGTCTACCGAGTTACGGAGAGGTTTCCGGTTATGGGTTCCTATGCGATTCACATTCCTTTAGATGTTACCTACCTCCCCTAAACATTTGTACCAATATTTTTGAGACACCCTGTAGAACGCAGCACTGACTCTCTCCCCTTCAGGTATAAATTCCTTGTGAATCACATCCTGTTTCAAAAAACGTGATCCACATTGTCTTAATTCTGCACTTCTATAAATGAAACTTTTAGGGGTTCGGCAATTATTTTGAAATCCACTACATGTTCTGCCACTTTGTCTCCGAGTCATACTGAAACACCCAACACTATCTCCAGTGACAATACGGTCAAGGAAATTAAGACTATCTTGAAAAGTAGGTATGAGTCTTCGCATCATGATACTCTGTGAACCTTCTTCTGCTCATCAATGAGGCTATGCAGCAGAAATTTTGCACAGACCTTCCTTTTCCCTAAATCTTCATGCAGAATTTGACAATCGTCTCCTTATTCCTATCCAGCTCATCAGGCATCATTCTAAATCTCAAATGGCAACTTCTTGATTTCCCAAACTTTTGCAACTCTTTCCACATTTCAAGAAGTTGACAGACACCCACCTTCATCTCCTTATTCCTTTCCAGCTCATCAGGCATCATTCTAAAGGTCAAATGACAACTTCTTGATTTCCCAAACTTTTCCAACTCTTTCCACATTTCGAGAGGTTGACAGACACCCACTTCATGGGTTATCGTGAACATCCTCATGTTCATCTTTGAATGACTTATACCATTCAAACACCCTGGTAAATTTTTATGTTTCATCACCATAAATAATTTTTAACATTTTATACATTCCTGTTGCCTATCTTCCCCTAGTTTAAAGCAAAATTTGTTATTTGTCCGTTGCTCCATTGCAAAATCATGACACAAAACGTTAACGTTACTAATGAAACTGGTTGTAATTTGCAGCCTGCTTTACTTACAGGAAGCGTATAAAAATACAGCATGAACATAACTAATAATGTAGAAATTTTGAGTCTGATGTTTAGACCAAACATCAGCATTAAAACTAAACAAAATTTTATACATAAATATACACTACAGAAACAATTTAATTTTGATGCTAACAAGTTGTCTGCTATATTTTCATACAGTCACTATAACTAAACTTCTCACAAGTCTCAATGAAGCATTACTGTGATTTCCTCCCCATGTATATTAGCATTACTATGTACATATAAAACACCTATTCCTAGTTAAAGCACATCTAGTTCAACAGCAATAATAAATTTGTGAAAGTACAGGATCACCTAGTCCTTTTCAGCCTTTTCAGTGTTTTTTCAGCCGGAAGGATTTAAATTCTATGGGCCATAAATTCAAGTTAAAAGGGAAGGATGTTTAGACTGGATTGCAGGAAGTTTTATTTTAGCCAGCAAGTTATAAATAACTGGAATAAGTTACCTACATGGGTGGTTGAGGCTGATAGTTTGTGGAAATTCAAAGGCCAGCTGGATAGTTACCTACACGAGGAGGGAAATGCATAGATTGTCTTTATCCCATCAGCATTGAGCCTGCTCAATGCTGATGGATACTTCTGCTTGCTTAGATTAAGAACCTGAGGGAGCATAGATTCAAATTCAGGAAAGACAGTTGTAGAATAGATGTGCGGAAGTTTGCCTTTAGCCAGCGGGAAGTTTATTGCTGAAACAGACTTCCATCTATTGTTGTGGAAGTCGATAGCTTAAATAAATTTAAGGCTGAACTAGACAAACATTTGGAGTGACCAGATGGGCAAAATGGGAAGAGTTTTACGTCTTTTACTGCTTCTCTTAATATGATTGAATAGATTCTCATCAGTTCCAGGTGTGCCTTGTTCATATTATAGCTTCAACAGTTTCTCTTCTACTTTCCTCTCAGTTATCGCAAAATCATTCAAGTTCCCTGTTAGAATTTGATACACTTCTGGCATCCTCATCCGTAAAAATTCCTGATGTGTGAACATATATGAAAAATATCTATTCGGTTTGTCAGCAACCTCAGCAGGATCATCAAAAGTTAAACCATTTTTATCTAGTGAACAATGTGATTCATCCCCTTCCTCCTAGTATTTATATAAGTAAAGTCTTTGCTATTTTTCTTTGCGTTCATTGCCAGAGACTACTCAATAAAAAGATAAATATATATATAAAAAGAATGACTTTTTATATATTATTACTTAAATAGTGAAAATTTTGTTATTTATTTTTCACTTCTATTAATCATTAAAAATGGAAAATTTTAATTAATTTAAGAAAAAAAGCACACAAAAATAGAACATAATACATACACATTATCTAACTCATAATTCTAGGGAGGATACAACATAAATTATGAACATAAAATTAATAATGCAGAGAGTAACCAAAAATGCAATTTCAAGAATAATTTTAACGCTATTCTTACGTGACTTGTCAGGACCAAAACATGATTTTAAGAAAACGTTTTACTGTTTTTTTCACAGAATTTACATTAGGATCAAAAAAGGATGCCTAATATGTCAGAAAGTAAAATCAAGGATTGTAAAATGAAATCTCATAAGATAAGAGTACGGCTTGAAGTTTCAAGATTAATAACAAGGATTTACTGTTTATTTTATCCCACCATTTATTTACATAATAGATAGCCTGTGTAACTATATATTATGTATACAGCACAGGCATGCACAGCCTGTGTGGCTGTATGCACAATGCTGTATTTGGAAGTTGACCTTTCCACTTCCAAAAGGAGAAAATTTTACATGTGACAAAACATATTTTTATATCATTATCTCGGAACTACTTTCTCTTTCACCTTCTGTCCTTTCTCGAAGTATTAAGTGAAAGTCAAAATTTAGAAAGTACATACTAAATACACAAATTAATATTAAGAGAAAGCATATATATGAAATATAAGGGGGATGGGAAATAAAGAGAAAAATATTTTTAGAATAGGTTGTATTCTGGAAAACAGCAAGTTTATACTAAAGACTAATACTAAATATTAATTATAAATTAAAACCGATTCATTTACACAATATTTTCAGGAACAGAAATTTTTCCATGCATAACTTAGAAAACTGGATATTTAAAAACTACATAATTTTAAATTATGTATCACCAAAAATTAAAATGTTGAAACTTTTATTATAAAACCTACCGGGTTTTTCCGTTAAGAGGCCCACCCAAATATAGGCCCATCTGGGTCTATATTAGGATTTTGTTTTCCAAGTAGAAGCCCATGGGCTTCTACTTGGAAAACTATTTGGAAAACATGGGCTTCTATTTTTTATTGGGGACAAATAATAACGCGCTTTCTCGTAACGTACCGTATATCGGCGCTCTGCGCATGCCAGAGATGTCATTGCAATGGATGTGATGCGCGTCTTTACTCGTTGTCAGAATATTTAACTGTAAAAATGGAAAATAAAAAGTCTAGTAAACGAAAATCGTATACTATCCAGGAAAAACTACAGTTTGTGACACGTTTAAAGCGGGGGAAAGTCAAAATTCGATATCGCAACAAACGAGCATTGACAGGAAAAATCTTCGCCGTTGGTTGCAACAAGAAGAAGAATTATTGAAGCTGGTTAAAAAACGTAAACACAAACGTCTTGAGGGCGCAGGAAGGGAGGCATTTTGTCCCGAAATTGAGCAAAAACTATTTGAATTTTTCAAAAAGGAACGAAATAACCACCGATCAGTTACCTATAACACATTGCGAAACTATATTCTCTCAACAGAATTTGGCCTTAAAATACCACTTGCTTTTAAAGTAAGCAACAAGTTCTTATTTGGATGGACCAGGAGACATTGGATTAGATCACGTAAAATAACTCATCATGGACAGTTTCAAAGCTGCTATGAGAAAGGAATGGGATAATTGGGTAAGAGAAGAAACTGTTGAATTTACTCCAAAAGGATATAGAAAAAGACGATCTTACCAAAAGATTGTTGAAATGGTTATTTCTGCCTGTAATAACAATCCAATCAATTCAAAGACCATTTGAATCAATTCAAAGAACATTTGAATGTTGCGAATTACTATTTGCGAATTACTGCAAATAAACAAGAAGTCCATTTGCAGCAATTCCGCAAATGGACTTCACCAGCCTGATGATCTGGCTGCTAGTGATGAAGAATTAATGGAATTGGATGAAGACGAAAACAACAACAATTCTTCCACTACTAACTCAGATTGCTCTGATACAACAGGTTCTGAATGAAAATTACTAATATAAATAATTCTCTTCTTGCAATTATTATTTGTCTTATATATTTATATATTTTTTAAGATAATAAGAATAATTTTTAATTTCATACTGTTCTATTGTTGCAATATTTAAAATAAAAATAACCTTTTATTAATCAAATAAATATTATTTCAAAATAAACCTGTTTCCGTTAAGAAGTCCATGGGCTTCTATTTAGGTACAACATGAGAACCTTAAAAATACAAAAACCAATTACAAGCCCATGGGCTTCTTAACAGAAAACCCAGTACTATTTGAAAATATCATAAATATCATATATCTTATCAAGCTAACATGAATCTTACCTATATACCACTTTGAAATTGCCATCTTTCCCCTTATCAGAAAGAAGAACACTATACACAAGTTCAGACTGCTGAAGGTCAATGTCACCAATCTTTTTTTCATTACTGTCAGTAGAAATTTCAGGAGCTGCCCAGCGGATGAAGGCACTTCTAGAGGAGACCTCTGTCACCTGTGAATATGAAAATTACATAGATTAAATACCGTGATTATTTAAATCATACCAGTTTTTTGTTTTCCTTCTTATTGGAGAATTTCCATAAGTTACACATTTAAAAAAAACTGAATATACAACTGCTCTCTTAAAAGGGGTCATTATTTTGGTCCTTGAGGTTGTCACAGACATTCAGTCAGATATGCCAGACAAGCTGTACTTGCTATCTGGGAGTCTAAAATGCTGATGGAACTGATATTCAGGTGACACTCAAGTCAAGTGGACCCAATTTTGGCAAAGTCCAGACAGTCTGTGACATCCAAATCCTCTGCTTACACCTTCACGATGGTGGGACTGTTAGTAATCCTGGGTATAACCCCCACGTGCAAGCACAGTGAGGGTGACCACCTAGGTGTGAATAAACATCAGCAGGGGTCAAGGTGTGGCACCCACACCACATGGAGGAATGCCGCCCCTCTGTGTTACCAGGCAATACAAGGTGGTAGATGACTCTCATCAACCGTGGTGCAAAGGTGGTGCAATATCACCACTTTGCTTATTGGAGGCTTGAAGTGGTGGAACTCATGTTTAGTCTTCAGAATAAGTTCCGGTCAACCCTTCCCAATCCCTTCCATCATGCAGTATTACTGATGACTTTTGAGATTATGATGGACATCATGGCGCATTCCAATCTTCTTTACATTTTGAGGGTACAGCTCTAAAACGGTGTTCGCAGGCTGGCCACTAGTTAGTACACCGGACCAAACCTATTGGTAACTCTTTAGGCGGCTTCCGGATCAGCTAGTGTATAATCTTGCTACCTCTATGCTGCCAGATAGTGACTGGAGGGAGTCAGAGTAGTGTTTATGCAGGTGGGGAGCATTTTCAAGGCCATGTTATGTCAAGGATCTGGGTACATTCTTACCATGTGTACACCATATCCAAAAATTTCATTTTTACATACAGCATGACCCCCCCCCACACTTTTTCTTACTATTGAATACACTATGACTTGTCAAAGTAATAGAGTAAGCTTATCTGCAAAAAGATCTAAACCTCCCAAACATTTCCTAGTTCATTTCACAAATATACATGGTGTCAATTCTAATCTCAATGATATCCAATTCCACTTGCAGTCTGCCAAACCTTGTGTACTTTTTCTGACAGAATCTCAGTTATCGGTTGATTCAACTACTGCTCATCTCGATTGCCCAAATTATTCGCTGTACGATTCCTTTCGCCTCAAAGGTGGTATTTGTGCAAATCTCTGTTCCGATATACCCTGTCAGAGACTTAGTAATTTGGAATCTCCTCTTTTCGATCTTCTCTAACTTAAAATCTCTCTACCTCATTGTGTCAAATTCATCTGTTGTCTCTACCATTCTCCCAACTCCACTAATCACTTAGAACTCTGTGACTTCCTACCTTTGCAACTTGACTTTCTCCAGTCCAACTTTCCTAACAGTGAGGTAATATTCCTTGGTGATTTTAATGTTGACAACTCCAGCTGGTCGAGATGCTGAGGCTTTAGCAATTACTAATGACTTCACACAGATTGTTCATTTACCTAGAAGAATACTGGACAATCCTAACCATACAGCCAACACGTTCAATCTTTTTCTCACAAACAACCCTTCTAAGTACATGGTCAAAGTGAGTGTTCTTTTACGCACCTCAGATCACAACTTGGTGATTGTCTCTTCTCCAATGGAGCCTTTAGCCTTTATCTCATGGCTATTCCCAACCTCATGTTGTTTGGCATTACAAGAATGTAAAATGGGATGACCTGTGAAATTTCTTTTCTTCTTTTCCTTGGTGGGATTACTGTTTCAAAACTTCTGATGTCAAGTTTGCTCAAATCGTATCAGTGAAATTATTCTTGTAGGAATGGAATCCTTTATTCCACATTCCACCCTAAAAAATCTCATTCTTTATGTAAACCTTGGTTTTCCAATAAATGTGTTAAGGCTGTTCAAGAGAAGAATGTTGCATATCGCAATTGGCTTGTTTCCAATTCTTCAGATAGCACATTGCATTCCACCTTCCAGTTCAAGAAACATTTCCCTGCTCAATCAGCTTCGACTTTTCGAATATCCACTACCAATTGCTTAAATGCAAATTTCCAGGTAATTCTCCAGTGGGGCAAAGACAATTTAGTTGATTTCAATCCTTCTAAAACTCAGTTTTGTCTTATATCTTGCAAAAAAGGATTCTTCTGCTCCTGTGCTTATCTTTGGTGACACTGATTTCTATGCAAGATGATATATCTCTTTTGGGGATTACCCTGACTTCTAATCTCTCTCTTTTGGCACAAGCACATTACAAATATTGCTTCCTCTACATCTAAAAAACCTGATTTTTTCTTTCACTCTCGGCGTTACTTTTCTTCCAAACAGCTGTTCACTCTGTACAAATCGCAAATCTGTCCTACCATGGAATATTGTTCCCACATCAGGGGCAGTGCCCCCAAAACCTCTCTCAGGCTTCTGGATTTCATTCAGAAGAGGGCAGTTAGGTTAATTAATGACTAACAGAGTCTCTCCACTCACTGTCTCTGCTGCATGCCTTTTCTACAGATACTTCAATGGGCACTGTTCTTCTGAATTGGCTTCTATAATTCCCGCTCTCTCTTTCAAAACAGTCCGAACACGTGCTGCCACCAGCTAACATCCATTTACTGTCCAACTTCAAACTCACAGAACCAACTTTTCATCTTCCTCGTTTATTCATTCAACTTTTTTGTCGAATAATAAACGAGGAGGTTGTTCCATAAAACAAACAATTGTTTTATGGAACAACCTTCCTTCATACATATTTCCTGAAAATTAGTCTACAGAAGTCAAGTCTAATGTCAACAAATATCTTCTTTCTTTTTCTCAACCTCCAACCCAAGCATGGTACTAAGTACTATAAGTTCTAATACCTCTCGTGTCTGAGGTTTCCATAAAAAAAAATAATAGAATAAAATAAAAAAAATTCATTGGCCTTCTAAGTAAAACTTCAATTGAAGTAATGAGCGAGGCAGCAAAGCAGGAAAATATAGTGACATCTGCAAGTTGTGACTACTTCATTCCTGTCAATTTGTGTGTGGGGGGATTACATCTGTGCACCACTTCGTTATGGACAGTTGAGGTAAGAGAATGGACAAGCAACAAGTAAACATTAAAGCTTACTTCAAGCAATGTAAATGCTTGAAGTAGATTACCCTGAATAACTCAGAATCATCTTCTGGTTTAGAGAATGCTATGGTAATAAAGGCCTCTACAACAGAGTGGTCAGGAGCAGGGTTCAAGCTGAAGACTGCTAAATATGGTCAATCTGTCAACCCACACTGGACCAGTGTGGCAGATTATAGTCCATTTCCCTCAACATGAATTGCTGGGGAGGCTTCTATCCTGCAGTGGATTGATAATGGCTACAGATAATGGTCCTTGAGGTTGTCACACATTGTTTCAGATATGCCAAACAAGCTGTACTTGCTACCTGGGAGTCTAAAACGCTAATGAAACTGATATTCGGGTGATATTCAAGTCAAATGGACCCAATTTCGGCGAAGTCCGGAAGGTCTGTGTCAGCCAAATCCTCTGCTTCCACCTTCACGATGGTGGGACTGTTAGTAATCCTGGGTATAACCTCACTGCACAAGAACACTGTGGGTGACCACCCAGGTGTGAACCAACGTAAGCAGGGGCCGAGGTGTGGAGCCCACACCACATGGAGGAATGCTGACCCTCTGTGTTACCAGGCAATACTAGGTGGTAGTTTACCTGTTTTCTTTTTTAACCTTTATTGTAATAAACTTCCAAAATGGAGGTGAAAGATTTAAAAACTATTGATATAACAAATTTGAACAAAATAGTCATCAACATGTTTGGTGTTTTTTTTGTTTGTTTGTTTATAGGCATTATGCAAGGGGAACTAGGCCACAATATGTCTAACTATGATAATCTTAAATAGATAGTTTTATTTGCATAAAGCATAAACGTTGTTCAAGTTTATGTTGCGTTGTGCAGTTGTATCTGTTTGAGGAAAGTAAAAATTTTGACCACGTGTGGCATATCTGATAGAAGGTCAAGTCTCATTTTCCCTGACAAGCATCCAACTTGCTTGTCAGGGAAAATGAGGTAAACATAGCTTGTCGGTCACTATTGTATTTGGGGAAATCAATGAGTACAGGTTGGACAGCAAGTTGGGTGCCACAGTTTGCGCACTGTGATGGATTAGTGCCTGCTAGTAGATAAAGATGTGTTAGGTTTGTGTGGCCTATTTGTAGTTGGGCTAATATGACTTCTTCATGTCTGTTCTCACATATACTGGATTTCCACGGTTTGAGATCTTTCTTTATACAGAGTAGCTTGTTACCAACTTGACTTTGCCGGATGTGTTGCCATTGTTCAAAACATCACTACTTTCTAATTAATTTATAATCTGAGACGGTACACTTAAGGACTAATCTATAGGATCTGCAGCAGTTTTGGCAATTAGGTCAGTATGTTCATTTCCAATAATTCCAAAATGACCAGGGATCCAACAAAAGAGAACTTGTTGTTTGTTTGTTGTTGCATGGTTTTTAGGAGCATTAGCAACTAAGGCCATATTGCTCCGGGAATATGCGGTGGTCATTCCCTGACCTTTCCGCATTTGGTGGTTACGGGCTCGAATCCCGGTTTAATCAAGAAGCGTGTGCTACGCACTGTTGCTCCTTCCCACCTGCCTACGGAGGCGCCAGAACTTGTTGTTTGTTCTTATTTAACTTGGTCGTGGTAATACAAATCTGTATAACTAATGGGTTCTCATGGTTTCCATTCTGCTGAACAGCACTAATGGAATCTATATAAATAACACTGTGCAATATGTTTCTTGAGAATGTGAAATTTACGACTATGTGGATAGCACAGAGCAGTACAGCTGCTACATTCAACAGGGAGTTTCGTGGCTATGGTAATGTTGGGAAATAATGCTGCTGCACCAACATGAGTTTCAGTTTTAGATCTGTCTGTATAGAATAGCGTGTACTGTGCATGCTAGGTTCTCAATGCACTGTGAATTTGTAGTATGTTCTGTTGGGATAAGGTGTATTTTCCCCATGCTTTGAATGAAAGGTCGCACGGCAACATATTTCATCCAAGGTGGGATTGTACAAGAGGCAGTAGGCTGTATCATACCAAGGTAAAGTTGCCACTCAATGAGCAAAGGTGTATCCCTGTTGATGGGTTTGTAGAGGGGTAACCTATGTAAAGGTTTTCCCATTTGTGTGAGAAAAGTCCATTCTGGATAGGCTTGTCCAGTTGACTTTCGAGTTTTGCTGCTTAGTTTAACAAAAGCATTTGTCTGCTTAGATGCAATGATATTTCATTTGCTTTGGCATATAAGCTCTGGACTGACAATGTATGGTATGCCCCTAGCACAAGACAAAGAGCTAGGTCTTTTTTTTTTTTGCAAAAAAAGACGGGAGCAAATAACAGAACTATCAAATCATATCAAAACAGCATATTTCATTATAAACACAGAGATTTGTAGCTACGCAGTAAGCATGTAAGCATATGGTGCTTCCCCTCCCTTTTCCTGTTGGTTTTTTTTTTTTTTTTTTTTTTTTTTGCAAAAAAAGACAGAAGTAAAACTACAGGAAAAACTGTTACAAACCATGTTATAATAATGAGATGAAACAGGTATCAAATCAAATAAAACCAGCATATTCTATCATAAATGCAAAGATTTACAGTTATGCAGTAGTGACAATTGCAGCTTGGATTTTTTTTTTTTTAGGGGGAGATCTTGTCTGGTCAATATGATTAGCAACTATGCCACACAAAAAAATAACTGGATGCAAAAATATAATTTTGACATCATACACTTAGATTTCAGTAAAGCTTTTGACACTGTTCCGCTTGAAAGACTGCTGTACAAATTGGAATAGTATTGTATTAAGAGCAAGTTACCACTATGGATAAAAGGTTCATTGAGTGGCAGAAGACAGGGTGGTTATTAACTGTCACTGCTCTTCTTAGGCTAATGTTATTAAGGGAGTGATTTAGAGTTTGGTGGGGTGCATCATTATTTATGAAAGATACTGATGAATATATATCAAGCTTAATGTCTAAGTTTTCATATGATACCAAATGTTGGCAAAGCAGTTAATGACAGGAATCAAGGCAGGTTACTGCAGCAAGCCCTAGATAAATTAGAAAGATAGGCTGCAAAGTGGCAATTGATAATTAACACTGATAAATGAAAATTACTGTGCATGGGTAGCAATAATCTCAGATTGACACATCAATTAGGTGGCACCACCTAATTGACACATCAATTAATTGATGTGTCGGAAAACAAAAAATACCTAAGTACTATTATTGTATAGTCCAACACAAAGTTCTCTGAGCAGTGCATACAGGCTGATAGAACAGTACATGAGATTCTGTCAATGATATACAAGATTTTTTTACCAGAGAGAGAGAGAGAGAAGGGGATCATTATCCTGTTGTATAAGGCAATGATTAGGCTGCATCTTGGGTACTGCAATACAGGTTTGGAAGCTTCATTCCAGAAGCTTCCAGGCCTGTACTGCACTATCTTTTTCCAATTTGAATTTATGTCTCCTTAAATGTGTTAATCTTTCTCGAACAACACACTTAAGGAGACAAATTTAAATTGTAAAAGGGTAGTTTCAGGCTAGAAGTGTTAGTCAGAGTAATTAAACATTGGAAGAAATGTTCATCAGGTGTTGTGAAAGTGGGTAGTTCGAATAAATTTGTGAAAAAACGTATAAAAATTCCTCACATAATAACAGGACTTGAACTCAGGTATTTTCCACCAAGTGCGGAGAGGATGGCAATCCTACCAACTGTACCACCAGTGAGGGCTGTAGTAGTAGTAGTGGAATGTGATGCAAGAAAGCAAGCGTATGAGCTTATGCAGCATCACCCAAAAAAAAAAAAAAAAAAAATTTCACACAACCATTCCCTCTAAATGTTTGTCCAGTTCCTCCTTAAATTTATTTAACCTATCAACTTCCACAACGACAGATGGAAGTTTGTTCCAGCAATTAACCACCCGCTGGCTAAAGGCAAATTTGCACACATCTATTCTACATCTGTCCTTCCTCAATTTCAATTTATGCCTCCTTAGGTTCATAATCTGAACAAGTGGAAGAATCCCATCAGAATTAAGCATGCTCAACCTATTCAAGGCCTTATACACCTCAATCAGATCACCGCACAGTGATAAGCCACTGCAATTTGCAGAACTTAAGCCTCTCTTGGTAAGAGAATCCCTTCATTCCCCTCACCAATTTTGTTGCCCTTCTCTGTACACGCTCAAGCAAATCTATATCCTTCCTAAAACAAGGCCTCCAGACCTGTACGCAGTACTCAAGGCGTGGCCTGACCATTGGCTTCTACAGAGGGACAATCACCTCCTTTTTCCTGCTAGCAAAATTCCTGTATATCACTGAGAAAACCCCATGACCTGCCTGGCAGCTTGTCTGCATTGCTCAGAAAACTTCATATCTCACTGCACAATTACTTCCAGGTCTTTTTCATTTTCTACCACCTTAAGTGTAGTACCACACAGTTGGTACGTTTCTTTGGGGTTACTTCTACCAATATGCAGTACTTTCCATTTGTCAAGGTTAAACTTCGGTTGCCACTTCTCAGCCCATCTGCCAAAATTTTCTAGATTCTGTTGCAGTAGCACACTGCCATTACTGTCATTAACAACCCTGCCCACCTTTGTATCATCTGCAAACTTCGACACTAAGCCTAATATACCTTCATCAATATTATTGATAAATATACAAAACAACGGAGGACCCAACACTGAACCCTGTGGGACTCCACTAATAACATTAGTCCACAAAGAGCAGCACCCATTGATTACCACCCTCTGTCTTCTCCCACTCAACCATCTTTTTATCCATTGTAGCAACTTACCCTTAATACTATTCTGCTCCAATTTGTACAGTAGTCTTCCATGCGCAACAGTGTCAAAAGTTTTCCTGAAATCCAAGTATATGATATCAAAATTATTTTTTGCATCCAGTTCCTTTGTAACCACATCATAAAATCCTATCAAAGTTGTCAGACGAAGACTTTCTGTTAACAAACCCATGCTGTGTCTGAATTATTGCTGCAGTCTTGTCTAGATGATCCTGCAATGCATCTTTAACCAGTGACTCCATTGTTTTACCCGGAACAGAAGTTAAGCAACTGGTCTGTAATTACTCGTGTCACCCTTCGATCCCCCTTTGTGAATTGGGGATACATTTACACATCTCCTTTCATATAACTGGATAGATCCCATCCACCCCAGGTGCCTTTCTTATGTTTAACTTCAACAATTTCTCCTCCACTTTGCTCTCAGTTATTACAAATTCATTAAGCACTCTGCTATAATTTGACACCTTCTGGCATTTTCTAATCTTAATAACTCCTCATGTGAGAATGTAGATGCAAAATACTCATTCAGTTTGTTTGCTATCTGAGCAGGATCATCAACAGTCGAATCATCGATATCAAATGGGCCAATCAGATTCATCCCCTTCCTTCTTTTAGAGTTTATATAAGTAAAGAAATCCTTGCTGTTTTTCTTAGAATTCTTTGCCAAAGATTTCTTGTAATCTGCCTTTGCCTGCCTAACCTCTTGTAAATACACTGCCCTACCATTAATATCCAGACACCACTCCATCACTCACCAATGGGTACGTTGCATCCTGCCCAAGCACTGTGTCAGACAAAACTGTAAACATGCTCATGGGCCTTCAAGGAAATAGTGGTAAACATGTGCAATTGTGACTGCAAGTTGCCACAATCAACAAAATGGAAATGGAAGTGGAATATTGCTGAAACTGTCCACTTCCATTTGCATTCTGTTGATCGTGATAATTTGCATTCACAACTGCACATGTGAATGCAAGTTACTACTCAAAAAAACTTCTGAATCTGGTGGAATGCAAGTCTGGAGACAGAAAAGAACTGAGTACATGCAGTTCTCGCTTTACGAGTTAACGGGTTTACGAGTTTGTTTTTTTTTTCCAAAGTATCAACAAAATTGAAAATATGAACATTAATTGCAAAAAATGAATGTTAAGTATTCATAAATACTGCATTTCAAACCATGCGCATAGCTTTACAATACAGTGTACCCAGCTTTACGATATTAATCCATTCCAGAGACACCACTGGATCGTGAAAATATTGTAATGTGAACACACACTGTTAACAATTACCAATAACACATTGCTTTTTGGTAATTCTTTCCATGATCTCAGAAGTTCAAATTTTCACTATATAACTCTCTAAAAGGTCGTTTTTATAGTGCAAATTGTATTAGTTACCAATTCAAATCATTAAAATGCACTACACTTTCATCGTTATCATATGTTCTGTTATAAGAACCAATTTTGTCAGAGTAAATTGTGCTTTAGAAAAATGTCACAAAGGTGACATTTTTCTGAAGCACATTTCTGGAGGTCACAACCAGAAAACAATAAAAACAATTTGCACTTTCCAGTTTATCGAGCTTTTCTGTTACTGCAAGCAATTATAAATGGGTAGTAAACTAGATGTTATTGCATTTGCAAAAATACCAATAGCTGGAATTGTGTGGTGTTTTGCTTTATTATGGTGAAATGTGTTTCCCCTTTACTGAAATCTTCAGTCATATAAAAAACAAGTTTTCAGAATCTTCTCTTCATTCCTTTTTTTTAAAGCTTTATAAACTTGTTACTCCACGCGAATCGTGTTAATTGCAATTTGTGCATTCCGTTAAAACATTCTTATACATGCTATTGAAATTTATAAATTATCTTGGAAACAAACGCCTCTTGAAGCATTTCTGAAGAAGACATGATCAACGAGCGTGCATTTAGTCGATGATGATGATGAAGAATAAACACATTCTTTAACATTTGTAAGTCATAAATAATTTCTTTATTATTATAATTTGCTTGATTTTACAGGCTACGTTTTAATTTCTTTGGATAAATCAATCATTGTTTAAACATAAACTAATTAGCTAACTAATTTCATTGTCGAGAACGTAACCCCTATTTTTAACATTAGGTCTATGGGATTTAATTCCCGCTTTACGAGTGTGCACGCTAGGAACGAATTAACTCGTAAAGTCGAGAACTACCTGTACTTGGAACACAGGTCTGCACATTTGCAGCACATGCAGGCCTTCGGTGAGATCTGAGACCCCCCAGTGATCAGCTTAATGAAATGTCACATATACGCTGATTGCTTATGTGGCCTCCCTGTTATCATTCTGCACTAGTTTAACTCTGTCGATTATTGCAACTTGCATTCACAATTGTTTTACTACTATCTCCTTGAAACCCCACTAGCATGTTTACAGTTGTCTGGTACCTGGATAGCATGTGACCTACCCATGGATGATTGATGGAGAGGTCACATGCTATCCAGGTACCAGACAACTGTAAACATGCTAGTGGGGCTTCAAGGAGATAGTAGTAAAACAATTGTGAATGCAAGTTGCAATAATCGACAGAGTTAAACTAGTGCAGAATGATAACAGGGAGGCCACATAAGCAATCAGCGTATATGTGACATTTCATTAAGCTGATCACTGGTGATATGATCTGCAAATGGAAGTGGAATGGTGCTGAAACTGTCACTGAAGTTTTCCCCAAGTTGTTTTCTGAAACAACTCAGAAAACTTCTGAATCTAGTGGAATGCAACAGAGAGCCCTGCAAAGAACTGTCCATTTGGAAAAAAGGTCAGCATTGTTGCAGCCCATACAGGCCCTCAGTGAAGTGATTGGGACACATTAACACCAGCCCAGTGTTAAAGTGACCAGTCACTGTACATGGTCTACTAGACTGATGGCTGCACTCAGGTGCAGCAGATGCCCAACGAAAACTATCTGCTGGATTGTATCATCCTAACAATGAAGTTTGGTAAAGGAAGTGTGATGGCTTGGGGCTGCTTTTCATGGTTTGGCCTAGGACCACTGATTGTTTTGGACACACACATGAATGCTGAAATTTATCTAGACACCTTGGGCAATAATGTGTTACCTACGTTATGGAAGCATGTCGGGGAAGACCCATACCTGTATCAGTAAGACAATGTTCCGTGTCATTCTGCTCTGTGACAGATTGGTTTGAGGACATGAGCATCGAAAAGTTTGCCTGACTAGCCCACAACCCTAAACTCAATCCTATACATAACCCAGAAGATGAACTGGACCATGTATGTGAGAAGAGACTGCCCAAAAAACAAGGCTGAACTGGTCACCACTTTGAGGGCTGAATGGCAGAAAATATCAGAGGACATTAACAAAAACTGTTAGAGTGTTCCATGGAGACTAGAGACTGTCATAAAGGCTAAAGGCACAAAGTTTTCAGCATGGTATTATTTTTCATGTAAATAAAGGTTATTTTAGGTATGCAGGTCTCCGGATATTAATAGTATGGCAGCGTATACTGGTATTAATTCATATCTTTCTAACCCTAAGCATATGCCTTTAATTAAAGTTTAGATTAAATTAAATCTAGTGACAGAAAGTGTTAATTACAGTAACGCTTTTAACCGTTTTGGAAATTTGCTGCAAACTGTAACAGGTTTTGCTTGTGAATCACTACCAGCAAACAAGCAATAATCAGTCTGAACAAAACAAAATAAAATTAAACGTAATTAGAAATATCCGCAGCAATTCACATGCATAACTTATTGCAGGGTGCATCAAATTTCCATGTGGTAGGAAACATCAATTTAATGTAATAATTTTTAGTTAATTACATCACCTATAGCTCAATTTTTCAAAAAAAAAAAAAAATATATTTATATACACAAATGCTTTTAAATATAAATTTTTTGTCAATTTTACTTTATAGCAAACCAGTGGAGTGGTATTATTGTCCAAAATAAAACCAAAATTGAAATTTCATAAAAAATCAATGACTAATGTTTTTTTTTTTTTTTTAAATGAAAACCCCAAATACGAAAGGTATCAAAACCTACAAGTACTTAGTACATGGATAGAGTGAAAGAGATGAAGAGGAAGGGGATGTCAGAAACTTTGCTCTGGAGAATAAACACTGGTTTCAGCACTTCAAATCTCCAAAAAGCAGTGGTACCACACAGGCTGATGAGCATCATCTACCACCTAGTGTTAGCATTAGTACTAGTAAGTATTAGTACAGTGAAACTTCCCTTTAACGGACAGCCATGGAGAATGAAAATCTGTCCGTTAGAGAGAAGTGTCCGCTAACAAGAAGTCTGAGGGAGAAAAAAAAAAAAAAAAAAAAGAAAGAAAAATCGTTAAACGTTTAATGTAAAATTAAATTAAAATATATACAGATTTTGAACAATATTTTTGTAAATAATATACAATTACATACACAAGAGATAAAGAAAAATCGTTAAACGTTTAATGTAAAATTAAATTAAATTATATACAGATTTTGCACAACATTTTTGTAAATAATATACATACAGTTGTGCTATGCATATTATGACTATCTTAAGAAAAATACATACAGTGATCACTTATTTTCTTCTGCACCTTCTTCCGGCTGATAATTTTGTTTTCAACATTTGTTTGGAGTGAAGAAACCATCAAAAGTCCTTCAGTATCTTCTTCAGCGGCGAAAAACATTTTTAAAATTGATTTGTATGAGCGCTTCTTCTTTTTTCATCGGTGATTCGTCGTTAATATGTTCTTCGACAGAATGACCTCCTTCCATTTCTTCATCCTCATGAGGAACTTCTTGAAAAATATCGATGATAATGTCGTTGATATCTAGAGCACCATCTTCTGTAGTTAGGTTCGAGTCTATATCTTTGTAGCCAGGGTCACTTGTAACTGAAGTATCGCACATTATCAATAGATGTTGAAGTTCTTGTTCTTCTTGGTGCTCCACATTGCTGTTCACAATTTCAATTTTTGCGTTTGAGAAGCCAGACTTTACAAAACAGTTCACGACAGTTTGTTTTCTAATTGCGTTTACTGAAGAGGAAATCCATTGAATCGCATCTAGGATGCTGAGTTTCTTTGCAAGGTCACTCGCACATGTTACATCGTTCATGTTTGCAATGAGATGTCTTAAAACACGTTTTCTGTAGTGAAGTTTAAATTTTTTTATTATCCCTTGATCCAAGGGCTGACACTCTGCAGATGTGTTTGGTGGCAGAAAAACGATTTGAATGTTGGACAATTCAATGTGCGGGTGAGATGCAGCATTATCCATGAGAAGAATAATTTTTCTCTTTTGACGAATCATGTTTTGGTTAAAGTGACTTATCCATTCACTCATGATATCTCGTGTCATCCACGCTTTTTTATTAGACTTCCAGTCAACATTCAAAAGATTCAACTTTATGCCCTTGAAACAACGAGGATTTTGTGGTTTTCCCATAACAAGTGGTTGTTCAAAGTCTCCCAGCATATTTGTACACAATTGTACAGTCAAGCGTTCCTTAGAAATTTTTCCGCCCTGGCACTTTTCGTTTTTTAGACTCATTGTTTTTTCAGGAAGAGCTTTAAAAAAACAACCCTGTTTCGTCACAGTTGTAAATATCCTTAGCTTCAAAATCACGACATAAATCTTCCAATTTGACGGTCCACTCTGTTACAACCCCAGTATCAACAGATCCACCTTACGGTTTTCCAAGAAATTTTATGCCGAGTTTTGAACTTGTCTAGCCATCCCACAGAAGCTTTGAACTCATTTACTCCCATAGATTTCGCAACCTCCAAAGCCTTTTCCCTAATAATAAGCCCATTAATGGGAATTTTTTTAGCACGTTCGCGACAAAACCACTCATACGTAACATTGTCAATTTGAAGTCCAACAGTTTTCGGAAATGGTTTTTGAACCTGATCATTTCCGTGTTGCCAAAATTGTTTGAGCAGTTCATTTTTTTTCTTTAAGATGTCGCTTACCTGCGTCTTCCCAATTTTGAATTTTGCAGCGAGATTGCGAACACTATTTTTTTGCCGATCATACGCATTAATGAGTTCGACTTTATCTTTTAAAGTTAAATGTTTACGAGAAGACATTGTGCACTTCACACGACACTGAAAAAAACTGAAAACTGAAACTGAAAAGACGAAAGGCCGACAAAATTCCCCCACCCCATCTGCACACACTGAATTCATCAGAAGTTTTACACGTGCCTTAAAATTCTTGAAAAAGGGTTTAGAACAGCGACGTAAACCTTGATAAAATTCAGAGAATAGGAAATAGAAAATAAGCACACGATTGAGGCAATAAATGGAAGAAAAGTTCCTAGAAAAGGACCATGAGCTCTCCCGCAGTCCGTTGTGGGAAGATCAAATTAAGTGCTAATCTAAACGAAAGAGTGCAGATTGCCTGTCCATGTCTGTTACAGAGAATGTCCGCTAGACAGAAGCTGCAAACACGTTAAAACCAATGGAGGTGAGTTGGGGAATTTGAAAATGTCCGTTGTAGAGAGATGTCCGTTAACGAGAAGTGTCCGTTAGGAGAAGTTTCACTGTATTATATTATAGTATTATTAGTGTTATTTTATATTAGTATTTGTAATAGAAGTACCGGGCACAGTTTGAAGGCGATGGGGGAGGGGATAGCAACATCGAGAAATGGGGGATTCTGAATGTGCATATGGTTTTTTTTTGGTGAATTTGAGGAGTTTGGTGCAAGTGTGATGCCCTGCCTGCCTTGCACCAAATATTTGCAATACTGAAATAGTGTGCTAATTGAAATAGTACACTGTGTACTATTTCAAATAACTAAAAAACATATTTCTGCTATCCACACCCCGCCTGTCCCTTTAGTAGCTGCCAGTAAGACTATAAATTGTCATTCAAAGACAGTGTCTCAGTGCATGCAGTGCAGTGACTCAAATCAGATGCTTGTAAAGTTGGAGAGGGTGTGATACACCCTATGTGCCTTATGACAATTAATTTTTAATTAAAATGTAAATTTGGATTCGTGTTGTTGTTTATTGTACATTTTGACTCTGTCATTTGTAAAACTATAAAGTAATAAAAGTTATAATTTTGTTCAAGGTGTTACAATGGATTACAAACAAGAACAGCTTTTTTTTTTTTTTTTTTTTGGTAGTTGTTGGCGCATCGGCTTCTGTGGCCACAATGCACCTCCCAAGGTTTTTGCAGTACTTTGATCCAAGCCCGAGGCAGGATCCGAACCTGCGACCTTTGGGTTGCCAGGCAGGCACTTTACCCACCCGGCTAGCCCGGTCGGCTACAAGAACAGCAAAGAATTTGAATTACTGAATGACGTTGAAATGACAAGATCACATGGTCAGATACTGATGAAAAATATCATATCAGTGTTTGCTCGCAAACCTCCGACACTGATCAAGATTTTATGATTACAATGAAAATAGTAGTCAGAGCACAGACCAAGAGGTCAGGAAGAGGAAATATGAGCAGTGGCAACATGTTGATAAGTATTATTTTTTTGCCAAGGATAAAACTATGAAGTGGATGTTATCTGCAAGAGCAAAATTTTGACCTCTTATGTGCAATATCATTACTCATTTACCTGACGTGAGAATGTCAGCATGTGGTGCAAAAATCTGTAATGGAATGCGGGAACTTATGATGTGAAAACATCTATGGTGGCACTAGAATAAAACCGATTGATAATGAAATTTTCTTACGAAAATGATGCAGTTCAATTGCTAACAAAATTTTCTTTTCGGAAATGACGTCACTTCCTATTAGGTAGCTATTAGATTTTAAATAGTGCAAATGACATCACTTCCTAAATGGCGCTAACGATGCTACCTCAGTCACTAACATTGATTCGGTACAGTAAGCAGCGGGTAGTAATATTATGCAAGAATAAAAAGTTTTGAAGCCACTGAAGAAGCCTCTCATGTCGAAAAGTAACAAGTTCAAAAACATACAGTACGAAAAAAATGCAGACTTTAATGAAATCTGCTTCTCAAGATTTTGATCAACATTAACCTTCTTCTAAGTAGCGTAAGTAAGTAAGTTTTGATTAAACCATTTAAAAATTTAAACTGTTTTGATTCAAGAACGCAACAATAAATCAATCACTTAAACAAACACCAATCACTTCTTGCAGTAGCTTTTGGTTATGATGTCATACTAGTCTACAAGTGGATTTCGCTAACTACTGAATTGTGAAAATTCAAAATCTAAATTTTAGTTAGCAACCTATAAGAGTATTTCGAAGACGGCTAAAATTCCAGCTGAGCGAAATTAAGAGAAGTATGCAAGAATAAAAGCTTCAAAGCCACCGAAGAAGCCTCTCATGTCGAAAAAAGAACGAGTTCATAAACATAGAGAACAAAAAAAAATTTAAAAGTTTAATAAAATCTGCTTCTCAGATTTTGAGAAGCAGATTTTATTAAATCTCTGAAAAATACATTTAGAGCACGTTACTTCTAGAATTTCCATGCAGACACGTAACAACTATGAAGGCTTGCAATACTTGTCGAGCATCTCTCAAAAATGATTACATTCCAACATCTTCGAAGAGCAACAGTATCAGATGTTTTCACATAAAATATCTTTCATGCATACAGAGTACACACAGGCTTTTTTTTTTTTTTTTTTTTTTTAACTGACATGATGTTCAATGAGGTCTTAATGTACCAACCACAAAATCATGATGAGAAAAGCAGCTGGAGAAATGCAAGGCATGTCTTAATCATACATACAATTAAACCATTTAAAAATTTAAATTGTTTTGATTTAAGAATGCAACAATAAATCAATCACTTGAACAAACAATCACATCTTGCAGTAGGTTTTGGTTATGATGTCATACAAGTCTACAAATGGATTTTGCTAACTACTGAATTGTGAAAATGCCAAATCTAATTTTAGGTAACAACCTATAATATGACAATGAGTGAGATAAAGACTGTTTTGGGCTTACTTTATTTAGCAGGCATTTACAAATCTGGGCATCAAAATTCGCAAGATCTTTGGAGAAGCGATGGCACTAGAATTGACATATTCTGCAGAACTATGAGCCTACATCAGTTTTTTTTTTTTGCAGAATATGCTGAGATTTGATGGCATAGACACTTGCACAGAAAGGCAGAAATACACCCACCTTGTGCCAATAAGACACATTTTTACAGAATTTGTTAAGAACTGTATAGAAGCATGTTCCCAGTCCAAATATAATATACAAACAGTTGGTATCATTTAGATTTTAGAGGTAGATGCATCTTTAGACAATATATACCTTCCAAATATGGCACAAAAATATTTGCCCTTGTGGACACCAAAATGTTTTATGTTGTAAATTTAGAAATTTACACAGGGGAGCAACCAAGAGGTCTCATCCAGCAAAGCAATAAGCCATTTGATGCGGTGGATAGAATGGTACAGCCCATCTCAGGCACCATCAAAACATAACCTTTGATAATTGGTTTGCCAGCTACTCGGTCCTGAAGCGCTTACTCACAAATCACAAACTCACTTTTGTTGGTACTGTTAGGAAAAATAAGACTGAGATTCCACTAAAATTTTTGAAAAGGCATGAGAAAAAAGTCTATTTGGGTTCCAAGAAGCTATAATGATTCTATCTTATGCACCAAGACAAAAAAAAAAAAAAATGTCCCGATGATGTCATCGCTTCACATGATGTGAAAATAGATAAAAATACAAGCAATGACCGTCAGCCCAAAGTCTTCACTTTTTACAATGCCATGAAATGCAGCGTTGATGTTGTCAATGAGCTTTCTGGATCCTATGATGTTGCAAGGAATTATAGAAATGTCTGCTGTGTTTTACTCGATAATGAATACTTCTATTGTTATTTGTTATTTTTTTTTTATTTTTTTTTTTAGGAGCATTAGCAACTAAGGCCATATTGCTCCGGGATATGCGGTGGTCATTCCTTGACCTTTCTGCATCCTCCGTATTTGGTGGTGATGGGCTGGAACCCCGGTCCAATCAAGAAGCGTTACTACGCACTGCCGCTCCTTCCCACCTGGCTACGGAGGTGCCAATACTTATATAAACATTTTAGTAATTTATAAAGCAAACAACCAAGACAACATAAAGCAATGTGGCTTCCTGCGAATGCTAGGCCTGGTTCTTTTATCAGATCATCTCAAGGATAGAAATAACAAGCTTCATCTTTCAAGAGAGCCAAAAAGGCATCTGGCAGTGAGAGTTCTTCAAGATGAACCAAATGCAGGTCCTTCTAGACCTGCAAAACTTGTCAAAAAATGTGACGTATGCCCTTATAAGGATCACAAACAACATACTTTTGTAAATACTGCAAGAGATATCTTTGTATGGAGCATGCAGAATTCTACTGTGAAAATGTCTAGATTCGATCGCATCCGAATAAGATATGGTGGTAGATACAGTTCATTTTTTTCTTTTTCAATGCATCATAACATACCCAATTTATAATTAAGATGAGAAAGAACTGATTTATTGTGATTTATTTATTTTTTTGCAAATTTTTTTTCTAAGAGCTACAATTTTCTATGTTAAAATTTTGTCTTTCAAAATTTGCTAACTATGATAAAATGTTTTTTTTTCTTCTTCTTTTCATCTCCATTACAGGTAGTTTATGGTAATTTATGACAGAAAGTGTAATAACATAACACACTGCATAATAATATAGAATTTAAGGGGTTTTTTTTGACAAAGTGTGATACACCCTACATGCTACCTGCCATTAGTAACAGCCACCTACTAAATGCAGAATTGACTATCCAATCCGTAGAGATTGAATTTGGATTCATCAGAGAATACAGCAATATCTCGCTTAGCATGGCTTCAAACAGCACGAGTTTCACTATAACACGGTTTTCAATTAAATTTAATTCAAAAATTTATTGTACATATTAACTCATTCAATAGCCTAGACACATACTCTACATATATGCTGCATTGTTGTAGCCTAGGAATGTGTACATATATGCTGCAGTACCAACTCTGTCTCATATGCACATGCGCAAATAGCTTCCCTCAGGCAGTCACTGGCAACATGCAACAGTGTTCAGTATTCTTAATTCCATCATGACAAGACGACATGATAGCTTTTCATTTCACAATTTATTTTTTACCCCTTTAAATAATATATTTGCATCCTCGCTAGAAATCACTGCCAACAACATGCATTCTGTTTGGCAGCATGTTTTGCCCCATTTGGCAAATTATTTCACTGGCTTTGAATTACGAATTCAGACAATTGCCAAAGACACTGTGAAGATCGGAAGAGAATTGGGATTTTAAACTTTTTGACACTGCCAAAAACGTGACTGCATTGACTCACATGAAAATGACTTAGATGATGCAACTCTCCTTGAAGTTGACGAGCAAACTGCATATGAAGAAGAGGAAAACAATTCTGAAGTGGATAACACTGAAGTGGCACCAAAAGAATTTAACAGAATTGGAGGAAAGTTTTTTTTTGGGGGGGGGATGATTTACATGGCCTGCAAGGTGATTATGAATGGAGATCTGGATGCTGAACATAGAATCAAGATGCGGCAAATTTTACAAAATGGGTTTTGATGCTACAAAAGCTTGTACGCCGAGAAAAAGAAGAGACGGCCTCACAGGACTTTATTATTGAAATACCTAAATAAACAATAAAGCTTTTTTTTTCTCATCTTTAATGATGTTACCTTTCATTAATAAAGTTTTTGCAATATTTTTAATTTCAAATCCTTTTAATTGGCTATCAACTGCAAATTGTTTATAGATTTATTATAATTTGTTCATAGACTGTTTCTCTGGTACGCATTCAATTAAAACCCATTAAAATTATACCTCAATCAGCACGGTTTCACATAACACGGAACAGTTCCGGTACCAATTATCAGTGCTATGCGGGGTATTGCTGTATTACAAATTCCCATTGTTCAATTGTCCAGTTAGCATGTTCTTTAGTCATTGTTAGCCAGGTTAGTCATGTTTTCCTCGTGGATTTTGTCAACAAGGTCTTCTTAAAAGGTTGATGTGCTTTCAGACCATTCATCACAAGTCTCTTGGACAGTTCTATAACTTGCATTTACCCCAATATGTTTCTTACACATGGATTTTAGGTCTGTGAAACTTCATGACAATCATTGCGGTACAGATGCTCCAAAACTCTGTCATGTGCTGCAGTACTTTTCCATTTCAGTCCAGTTCAGAGATTTTCTTTTGACAATTCCAATCTCAGGTTTCATTTTAATTAAGTAATCTTGACATGGTAGACTGGGTGGAGCAAATTTTGCAGCTATATGCCAGCTAGAAAAGACCTTCCTATAAAGATCAATAATTAAGCTTTTCTGCCTTGGAGTTAACTGAGTGTGTGCCACACTGCTGCTGAATAGGAAGTGAAGACAAGCTAGTAGCAGGTGTATGTTTTATAAACAAAATTACGCAATACCACTCTAATATTACAGAATGATGATGCAGTATCATACTAGTTTTTCAGGATGATGGTAATAGTGCCTTTAGATGATATAATTTTATCTATTAGAGGGAGTCATAAAGGAAATATTACACTTTTTAAGAAATTTACATGGCTGCCACTGTATGTGCATCTAGTCCCTCATATGAAAAAAAGAAAAAAAAAGAAAACCACATACACACATATATACTCATGAAAGGGTTAACATAAAAAATGAGGAAGCACTGAGACAATGCAAGAAAACCCAATAATGCATCAGCATGGACATGCAAGATCACTGTTGGAAACGGTAAGGTAGCCTAAGCAAATTAGCCTTCTTTTAAATCAAGCTAATTCACTTGGGCTATTTGCTTTACCTCCCCCCCCCCAAAAAAAAAAAAACTGCCATCAAAATATTTCAAAGCTTCTACTTCGTGAAGAATATAACAAATTTTAAATTTCTAAATAAAACTGGCAAATCATACAATTACAAATATTCAATTTTACAAATATTTTGAAGTGGATTATTTGTTTGTTTGTGTTTGTTTGCCTGAATTTTCCTATCCCAGAGTTGGGATGTTTAGCAGTGCCATCTGCATGTTCATTACCTGGGATGCTGACATGACCAGGGAACAAACAGAATGTAACCTTCTAGTTGGCTGTTTGACAGCAAAATAATTTGGATTGGATCTCTTTAAGAATGGGATTAGAGGCAGAAAAGATAAGACTGAATGGCTGGCTATTATTATTATTATTATTATTTGGTTTTTAGGAGCATTAGCAACTATGGCCATATTGCTCTGGGGATATGCAGTGATCATTTCCTGACCTAGACTGAATGGCAGTGATTGCACTTAGAGTCGGCATATATCAAAGATTGCAATTTCCAATTGGGCCAGATGTAGTAGATCCCCTCCACCCTCCAATACACATAGTTATATATCTCCAAGGAATACCTGCATCACACTTTCCAAAACACCAGCCTACGTGATTTATGAAAGAATGGAAGAATTATTATTTTATATCTGCACTCACCGTGGGCGATTTTACACTGGACAGGAACTCAGTAAAGATCCATGCTACTTCTTCATCTACTATAAGAAAAACAGTATTCTTCTAAAATCCATTTTAAAAAAATGTAATGCTTTTATTAAGTAAACTTTCCTATAACAAACAACAAAATTTCATATAACAAATGAAAAAGGGTACTGCAAATTTAGGCTATTAAATAGGCTGTCATTATGGAATTAAAAATTACAGATAAACTTGATATAGGTTTTTAATATGATGTTTTGTCATTAAAAATTAAAACCTCAATACCCTTGGGGGGGGGTTCAAATTACAGAAAATATCTAATATATATTTTCATAAAAACAAATATTCACAATCCAGCAACACATGTTAGTTTAGATAGTATTAGAGCAAATTTTATGAAAATGTGTACATTTGAAACGAAACTGAATAGAATTCAAATCAATTGGTGATGCAATTTACCATAAAAGTCTGGTAGATTATCTCTCAGAATAAATGGAGATCTCATAAGACGCCAAAAGAACCATGTGGTGTAGAAGGCTTTCTCCATATCAAGATAAACCATGATGAGATACTCATTTCTGATACTGAATTAGCTTTAACAAGACATCAACAGATGATCTTTTTTTCAAAAGCGAAATTGTTTTTTGTTGATCAAGTCTTGAGATTCAAAATACCAAACGAGCCAAAGACATAACTGCCAACATCTGACTTTTGAAAAGCTGGAGATTAGGTAACTGTAAGCAGGAGGGAAACAGATTTTTTGATAAAAAAAAGTTTTTTTTTTTTTTTTTTTTTTTTGCAAATAGCAGTTCTTCACAAAAAACAAAGAAATCAAAAGATTTTTCAGAAAAAACCGGGAGGTTTTTAAAGTCCACACTACAAGAGAAATTAAATTTCACAGACAACATACATGTTTTACATTAAAATACATCCATAGGATCGTTTACCATACAGGATGCTTTCAAACATTACCCCGGTTAGGATTTTTCAGTCTCTGGATTACTGTTAGGAATCAACATTATGGTTGCTTTAAGAAAGATTTTGTAGCAGACTTTGTATCTCTTCAGAAACATTGAGTCAAAGTTTTGTTGATAACAATGGTACTGCTGTTCAGTTTGGCTGTTAAGAGCATTTCCAAAACCACATCAGAAAATCATCTGATTTTTTTTTTTTTTTTTTTTTTTTTTACAAAGATAGCTACACTGACACATCAGGATCAGGTCTTAGGCAATGTTATTTGTTAATGAATATTTCCAGGCAAACGTACTCACCTTCAGAAACATGACTTGCAGCTGTGCCATTCACCTTTGCAGCACCTTCAAGCTTATATTTTCTTCTTTCACTTTCTATGAGGAAACAAAAATAAATAAGTAAATAATAACCCTGCTTAAAACAATATTAGCACGGTAAAAAACTCTGGTTAAAAAAGATATTAGCACTAAAAAAAACTTGCTTAAAAAGATATTAGTGCTGAAAAAGATAAAAGGCATTCGTGTTACTTAAGTTTTAAAACTGCAAAGCTAAGATTTACAATTAGTAAATTACTAAGTATTCAAGTAAGTACATAAAATAAATATTGGTACTGATGACCCCAAGCATGTGTTCATTTGTTGTTGTTGTATTTGAGATTTTTGGCACAAGGACCACTTGGGCCTGTTCATGATTTACTTATGATTAGATACTATTATACAAATTTAATCGTTTCAAATACTTATTAAACAGTTCCTCAAAATTTGCTTTATTACCAAAAATATGTGATAAGTTGAAAGGTTCCTGCAAGTTGGATAGGGAACCAAAGCTGGATTTTCAGATAGATGAAAGCTGTGGACATTCAATTAAAATATGATTTATTGTTAGCTGCGACTGGCAATAGAAACAATGAGGAGGATTTTCTCCCAGAAGCAAATACAGACGAATTGGATGGGAATGACTGATGCAGTCTTGCCAGAATAACTTATTCTCACCTGTTTCTCCTGAAACTGGAAGCCCATAGGTGTGGCTCTTTTTTTTTTTTTTTTTTTAATCTGCAACAGTTTATTATTTGTTTTAGTTTGCCAGAGGCGAGACCATTATTTCGTACATGTTGTTTTAATAATAGATTTGTAGTCAGTGCAAGGCACTTTCAGTCGACTGGAGGATCCAGAGTTGGGATGTTTAGCAGCGCCATCTGCATGTTCATTACCTGGTATGCTGACATGACCAGGGACCAAATAGAATGTAACCTTCTGGTTGGCTGTTTGACAGCAAAATAATTTGGATTGGATCTCTTTAAGAATGGGATTAAGGGCAGAAAAGATAGACTGAATGGCAGTGATTGCACTTAGAGAGTCAGCATATATCAAAGATTGCTTGATATGGTGGTTGTTTATGTTATCTAGAGCTAGCTTTATTGCAAATAATTCTGCAGTGTAGATACTGAATTCAGTAGGAAGTGACACAGCTACTGAGAAGGTGGAAGAAACTGCTGCAGCACCTATGGCTACATCCATTTTGGATCCATCAACATATATCTGTATTTTCTCTGAATTTTCCAAGGAATGTGCTTTATGTAGCTGCTGAAAGTTGATGTTTGCCAGGGAGAATTTTCCCCATCTTAAAAAGAAATTGTTTCTGTTGCAGAGAGGTGAGAATTCAGTCCAGGGAAGCTCAGGTGTATCAGTCTTGGAATATATTATGAAAGTTGAAGTCCCAACTGAGCATAAGCTCTTGCAGTCAAAGCCCTGCGGGGCGGTTTTCATTAGGTTTATGGTGTATGGCATGTTGAGGGTCAAACAGGTACTGCCAGCTAGGGTGGGACGGAATACTTTTAATCTTTGCTGCATAATTACATAGTAAGGATTTTCTCCTGAGATGCAAAGGGGGTTCATTTGCCTCAATATACAGGCTGTGGACCAGAGATGTTCTGAAGGCTCACAAGCTATCCTAAGGGCACTAGGCTGTATGGTGTTCAGACGTAATAGCGTTCTTTTCCTAGCAGAGTCACAGACAGGTAATCCATAATCTAAGAGTGATCTTATTAAAGCTCTATAGGGATGAAGAAGAGAGCTTCTGTCAGCACCCCAGGACATAGCAGAGACTGCTCATAGGATGTTCAGTTTTTAAGACATGTAGTCCGAAAGTAAGCTACATGGGAAGCAAAGTTGAGTTTATTAACTAAATATAACCCCAACAGACGAAAATTGTTAGTGACAGGAATCAGGCTGTTTTTTAAAAATATTTCTGGATCCGGGTGGAGTCTGATGCGTTTTTTTACAAAAATGAATTGCACTACATTTCTTCTCTTATAGGGAAGAGCCATTCTGCAATGCCCGTGATTCCATTTTAGCGATCGAAATTTGAAGTTGTCTTTCAAAGGTGTTCATGGTTTGGGATTGACAAGAAATAATGAGATCATCAGCAAACATGTACGATTCTACTGTATTCGGTACATCCAATGTCCTGTTTGTAATTCTTATTGCAAATAATGTCGGACTAAGAATGGACCATGTGGTACACCCTCCTCTTGTTCAAATGATTTGGATAAATTGTTCATGTATCTAACCTGAAATGTTCTGTGGCACAGGATATTTTGTATAAATGGGGTAAATTACCTCTCAAGCCAAAAGAATGAAGATCTTGAAGAACACCATATCGCCATATGGTATCATAGGCTTTCTCAATATCGAGATTGATCATGACCAGGTGTTGTCCCCTTATGAAGGCATTTCGAACGTTTGCTTCTGCTTTTATCATTACATCTAACATGGAGCGGTTCTTTCAAAACCCATACTGATTGCTATTTAGCAAGTTGTTAGTTTCCAGGAACCACATTAGCTGCCTGTGAACCATTTTTTCCAGGACTTAACCAAAACAGCTGGACAGTGAAATCAGCCTGTAGTTATGCAGAAAGGTGTGATCCTTTCCTGGCTTTTGAGAAGGCTAGTATAATTGAGTGATGCCAGGAGTTTGGATAAGTATTTTCTAAAAATATTCGATTGTAATATTTTAATAATGTTCTTTTTGCTGTGTTGCTTAGTTGGCTTATCATGATGTATTAGATCCCATCTGGACCAGCACAACTAGATGTTTTATTGAGTGCCCCTAAAAGTTCTGTTACTGTGAATGGCTGGTTGTACGGGTGCGAAACTCTAGTAGAGAAATTGATCTTATGCTACTCTAAAGATTCTTTAATTTGCTGAAAGACTGGGTTGTAGGTGGATACTGCCAATGTACTGGCAAATTATTTGGCTAAGGCATTTGCAATTTCTGCCGGAGAGGACAACTCCTTCCCTTCCCAGTTTAATATTGAAGCTAAGGACTGTACATATTTGCCATTAAATGTTTGAATTTTCTTCCAGATGAGTCTGATATCTGTGTCCTTTGTTATACTAGAGGAAAAGCTAATTCATGAATCATTTTTTGCTTTCCTTCTTATTTGGTGGAACTTGGCTTTCATTCTTTTAAAACTAATAAGGTTATTGGTTGTAGGGAATTTGTGAAACAAATTCCAAGCTCTATTTTTTTTCCTGTTTAGCGTATGTACAATCCGGATTCCACCAGTAATTACTGTGTTTGCATTTCCCAGGCAAAGATTTTGGTATTGTAGAGCTGGCAACTTGTAATATTTGATTAGGTATATGTTGTGTGACAATCTATGGGCTGGGATTGGATTATTTCATCATCTAACTGAACATCTGAAGCATACTCATTCCAGTGGGTCCTACGAAATTTCCAATTGGAGCAACCCGGCAAAGGGGGGTTTACCTGTTCTTGCAGAGGATTGGTAGATTATCACTATTTAGTGATTTTCAAGAACAGACCACTGTATTGGTACGTATGGAGGGAGAGCAGATTGGAATGTCTATTGCACTCATAGACCTGTAGGAAAATTAATATAAGTAGGCTCAACCAGTGTTCAAAAGGATAAGTTGACAAACATCAAGAAGATTTTCTATTAGTTTACCTCTTTTGTCGATTTTTGGAGATCCCCACAGCGAATGATGAGCATTGAAGTTTCCGAGCAAGCAGAAAGGAGGTGGTAGCTGGTCTATTAGATTTTCTAGATCATCTGAGGAGAACAAGGAATTTGGAGGAATATATATATATATATATATAGATGCTATTATAATAGCCATGCCAGTTTCTGCATGCACTGCCACTACCTCAAAAGGAGTCTGAAAAGCAACATGTTTGGATGGAATGTTATTTCTAAAAAAAAAACTGCCATGCCCCCATGTGCCGGCAAGTCAATATTCTTATCTCTTCTGAACATGGTATAATTTTTAATAATAGGACACACTTGTGAATTTAAATAGGTTTCTTGTAGGGATATACCTGCTGGTTCATAGCGGTTGATGAAAATGTGAAAGTTGTCTTTTACATTACGAAAACCTCTACAATTCCACTGAAGGATTATTTCCATTACGCATTCTTGTTGGTTGTTTTTGTTTCTGACTCCTTTTTGGTTGTAGCTTGTTTATAACTCTATTTTTACTTTGTCTATCTTAGGAAAGAAAGGACATGTCATGTCCATCTCATCGGTTGCGTGAAGTTCTAAAATTCCGTTATCTGAATTATTCTGTTGATCAATATCCATTTTGGTTGAAATCCGTGGTTGCACCATTGGGGTTTCTGTAACTTTTGGTTTCACTTTTCACTTGTTGAAGGCACATTGGCTGGAACAGAAATTGGAGTATTGCTGGCTTGTTCAGTTTTTTGTTGTGAAGGAAGAAGTTTGGGAGAAGTGAGCATGGATTGTGGCCAATTGGCAATATATGTATTAGGAGAAATTATACCTACTAACTGGACCTGTTTAGCAGCTGTTGCATATGTACACTTTGGCTCCATTTTGATTATTTCTTTTCTTTCCTTTGAATAAGTAGTTCACAGGAAAGAAATTTGTTCTCCACTTTATATTTCTGTATTTTTTCCCCTTGCTTCCACAGTTCGCATATTTTGAAGAAAGCCAGGTAATTTACCAGGTTTTGAAGAAAGCCAGGTAACCTTTACAATTTGGGCAATGAGGAGTGGTAGAATTGCAATCACATTGGTTGTGCTCATTTCATCTGCAATTAGGACATATTGCCTCACCTCTACATGCAGTCTGGGAGTGTCAATATTTTTGGCACTTGTAGCACCTGATTGAGTTTGAGATGTAAGGTAAGACACAGCAATGTAGATAGCCTGCTTTTGCAGATGTTGCTAGGATAGGAGAGCTAAAAGTGAGGATTATGCTCCTTGTTGGAACAAGAATACCATCATCACGAGTCACGATCCTGCTGGCTTGGATGACTCTGTTCTTGTAGCTTTTTGACTATTTCCTCCTGTGATATATTTAATAAATCCCATTCTGCAATTACTCCTTTTGAAGAATTTAGGGGAGGCACTGGGAGTGACTTTTATTGGATGTCCATTGAAAGTAGTCAGGTTTAATAACTTTACAGAATGCTGGGATCTCATGGTCTCTACCAGAAAATCCCAAGACTGGAGTCGCCTTACTGATTTTGGTGAACCTGAGGTAGCCTCTAAGCATTTCTGCACAAGGAATGGAGACAGTTTACTCAGAGGCTGGTCTGATGTAGAGTGCAGTACGAGGAATGCTGGTATCACCTCTTTAGGATTTGTTTTCAACCTCTTGGGTTGAGAAAAGTCATCATCGGTGTGATTTGTCGCTAGTTTTGAGCTCGATGGCTCTAAAGGTGGAAACATATTGTTATCCATCTTTGCTCCTTTCAGCTCTGAGAGAGTGGATTTCTTCTACCAGGTTACTGGTCCCACCACGGAGAGGCAGGAGCAGTGCCACTAGAGTGATCAAGTGGTGTACAAGTTAGTATATTAGTTAAATAGAAAAAATAAAAGTGGTTGCCTTTCTGAAACTTAGTTACAGTTCGTAAGACTAAGTTTAATATTACTTAATGAAAATGTAAGAAAACTTTTAAAAATGAAAACTTTTATAAATTTTTAAAATGCTCTAGAAATCACTGAGAACCGCTTGATCACTATAACGCTTAGCAGCCGGGGCCACGTGTGTTCATAACCACAAGTGAATTATATCTGTAGAAGTGCATGTTCGTGAGCCAATTTGCATGTTGTGGGGGCTAAAAATCTGGAATAACTAAAATGTAAAACTTCTTACAGACAGCGTTTATAAAGTCTGGCCTTTATTGGACCACCTGAATGGCACAATGCTAAAAATTTATTATCTTGGGAAATAGCTGATCATGGATTCGTCCACTAGATGAATCCATGATCTTCTGAAGAGGCCATCTACTTTTCCGACAATACATACAAAATAAAAAGCACAAGTATGGCATAAAACTGTTCATGCTGACTGAGCCAAATGGTCTAGTATTGAAGTCAACTTTCCAACCAATTCACCCAGGAGCACTGGGTGAATTGGTTGGAAAAGGATATTCTGCAAATGTAGTTCTGAAACTTATGGAAGAGAAATTTGTACATTGGATATTCTTTGCATATGGATAATTTATATAATTCCTAAGCACCTGCTATACAATTACCCGAGGCCAACACATACTGTACAGGTACACTGCATGCTGTTAGAAAAAATATTTCAAAGAACATCTCAACAGCTAAGCTAAAAACAGATGAATGTACTTGCAGGATGCTAACAGTGTGGCTGTTTCAAAATGGAAAGACAAGAAAGAAATTCTAATAATTTCTACTGAGTTCAAGCATGAAATGATAGAAGTCAAAAATAAGAAAGGCTAAATGAAGCCCAAATCAATTCTGTTTAAAATGGTGGGGCGGTCCTCTGTATAAAACAGCAAGGGGAAAATAGTAATTTCTGAATAAGCAAACTAATTCAGGTAGCTCAGGATTGATTCATGTCATAATTAGTATTAGTAACGGCCGTATGGTGCAAGAAAGCCTATGGCTTATGCTGCACCAGCCAAAAAAAAAAAAAAAAATCCGAACAAAACAATGATAAAAACAAAAATTAAATAAATAAATAATAATAATTAATAAATAAATAAAAATAATAAAATGAAATTAAAAATTAAATAAAAAGGAAATTAATCCTATCATCCTATGCGCTTCCCTTACCCGAAAGTACTATCCAGATGACCTTTGAATTTCCCCAAACTGTCGGCCTCCACCACCCATGAAGGCAACTTATTCCAGTAATTTATAACTCGCTGGCTAAAATAAAACTTCCTGCAGTCCAATCTAAACATTTCCCCGCGTAACTTGAATTTATGTCCCCTAGTTCTAGCATCATTTATAATCTTGAAAATTTTGTCCTCATTCATTTTACTGATGCCTCTCAGAGCCTTAAACACCTCAATCAAATCTCCTCTAAGGTGTCTAGTTTCCAAACTCTGCAACCCACATATTCGAAGTCTTTCTTCATAAGGACGCCGCCCTTTTGCCGATCTCACCAGGCGAGTTACCCTTCTTTGCACCCTTTCAAGAAGCTCGATGTCTTTCTTTAGGTGCGGTCTCCATACTTGAACACAGTATTCCAAGTGTGGTCTAACATAAGCCTTATATAATGGGATTATCACGTCCCTATCTCTACTTGCAAAAGTTCGATAGATCATCGATAGGACACCATGGGCCTTCCTTGCAACCTGTTTACAATGCTCAGAGAATTTCATGTCTGACAGTATCGTAACACCCAAGTCCCTTTCCTCCAGTACTGGGTTTAGTTGAACTCCACCAAGTGAATAAGTTATTTTGGGATTACTGTTTCCCAGGTGTAATACCTTACACTTTGTTGGATTAAAGCACAGCTGCCATTTTTCTGACCATTCTTGAAGTCTATCTAGGTCTCTCTGAAGAAGCTCAGCTTGACAGTGATCATTAACTACTCTACCAATTTTAACATCATCTGCAAATTTAGACATCACGCCCTCTATCCCTTCATCAATGTCGTTTATGAAAATTAAAAACAACAGTGGTCCTAATACTGATCCTTGGGGAACCCCACTTCTTACATCAACCCAATCTGAGGAATAGCCATTTATCACAACCCTCTGCCTCCTGCCCTGAAGCCATCCTTCTATCCATCTAAGGATTTTCCCAGTGATTCCAACCTGTTCCAGCTTATAAAGCAACCGCTCATGTGGGACTGAGTCAAAAGCTTTGCTGAAATCTAAATAAACAATGTTGAAATTATTTCCTAAATCCAGCTCGTGAGTGACCCTTTTGAAATAGCGAACCAGATTTGTTAAACATGATTTTCCCTTTACAAAACCATGCTGAGTATCCTTGAGAATTTCAATTCTATCCAAATGATCCTGAATTCCACCCTTGATCAATGCCTCCATGATTTTCCCTACTACTGAAGTCAGACTGACAGGTCGATAATTTCCCACTTCACTTTTAGAGCCACCCTTATGTATGGGAGATACATTTGCACTTTTCCAATCCAAGGGAATCTCCCCAGAGTCTAGTGATGCTCGCATAACCAGCCTCAGTGGTTCAATGCACTCGCTTGCCGCCTCTCTCAAGATTATAGGGTATATTCCATCAACTCCAGGAGCCTTACTAGTCTGTAGGCTTGAAAGTTTTTTCATTAAATAATCTTGCGAAATTTCAATATCATTAATTACATATTTTTTAACTTCGCTCCCACAATTTCCCATTGCCACAAAAGGCTTTTCATTTGTAAATATCGATGCAAAATAACTGTTGAGTTCATCTGGAACGGCAGCTGGTGTATTTATTACTATCCCCTTTCCCTTACGTAAAGGTCCGATCTGGTTTGTCCTGCTCTTCTTGGCATTTATATATGTGAAGAATTCTTTATCCCCCCTCTTTGCTCTGTTTGCTAGTGATTTCTCATAAACTGCCTTTGCCTGTCGAACCTTTTCTGTGGCTCTATTACACATCACCTTGTAGCTGTTATAGGCTTCAGTACTTTTTATTACTCTGTAACGTTTCCATGCCACCTTTTTCTGCTCAAGTAATGTGGCAACTTCACTATTCATCCAACTTGGAACCCTTCTCGTGGAGTATTTTTTTAATGGTATATACGCATTCAAGGCATCTGTGATTAATGTTTTAAAAGCGTACCACAGTTCAATTGTATTCATTCTCTGCGCGATATCTACCCAGTTAATAGAGGCCATGTAGTACCTTAAGGCATCGTAATTTCCTTTTCTGAAATTAAAACCCATTCCTTTGCCTTTTACTTCTGCTACCTCTCTCGTCATCATCCACCGTAGAACTAGTTGTGCAATTAAAGTTACATATTACATTATGTGTAAAGCCTTTAGAAAAAGAGAAATTAATACTTACCCTTTTTTGATGATATGGAGGGAGACTGCTGGGGTAATATAACCAGTTTATTCTCTCTTGGTCGAACTTCTGTTTTTCTTTTAAACTTATAAAATGGACGCTGGTTTCTATCTTCTTTATGTAATTGCAGATGTTGGCCAGGAGGTGGAGATGCACCTAAAAAAAAGTTTATTTTAAATGAACTATGATTATTTACTTACCACTGTATGGCAATATTAATAATAGTAAGCCAGCCATGTCTTTTTGCTACACAGTACTAGGTTTACAAACAGTTGTGGAATAAGAATAGAGTAAGTGTGGCAGTTTAGTATGTGGGGGTAGGGGGATACAGAATGAGTGCAGCACTCCAACACATTTCCAGATTTGGCTTCTGAATATCATATAAAGCTTTCAATATATCTAGTTACTCTGCAGAAGAAATTTAGACTTATAGTAAAACTGCTCAAACCTGTTAAAATTCCTTGTTAAGGAATAAACATATGTATTGTTGTGCACCTTTCAGCACAAAAAGGTGGAACGGGGAGGGGGTATCAAGAAGATCACAATATACCTGCCAACAGTTACAAAATTTGTTAACAGATGGG
The DNA here is from genome assembly GCF_048544385.1 of Mastigoproctus giganteus. Lineage (NCBI taxonomy): Eukaryota > Metazoa > Arthropoda > Arachnida > Uropygi > Thelyphonidae > Mastigoproctus > Mastigoproctus giganteus. Next base: position 57,399,689 of record NC_143580.1, read on the forward strand.
TAACATATGCCAGAAAACTTAATTGAAAACAGATCCAGACCTCCCAAAAACTTACTCAATATTTTCACAAATACACATGGTCTCAGTGATATCAATTTTCATCTGCAGTCTGCCAAGACCCACTTTTCCAGACAGAATCTCAATTATTGATTGATTCAACCACTGCTCATCTGTTGTCCTGATTATTCACAATATGATTCCTTTTAAAGCTGGTCTTGTGCATATATCTGTCTGATATTCCCTCTCAAAGAATAAGTAATTTGGAATATCCACTGTTCAATCTCCTCTGGCTTAAAATCTCTCTATCCCATTCTGCCAAATTCATCTGCTACCTCTCCTCAATCATTCTTCCAAGTCTTAATCACTTGGAACCCTTTCAGTTACATTCTTTGACACCTGACTTTCTGCAGTCCAACTTACCTAACAATGAATGAATTTTCCTTGGCGATTTTAATGTTCGCAACTCCAGTTGGCTTCCGTTTTCTAGTCATATATGGACCCAGCTGGTCAAGATGCTGAGGCTTTTGTAATTACTAATGACCTCACACAGATTGTTCATTTGTCTACCATAATATCAAACACACACAACACTCTTGATCTTCTTTTTCTCACAAACAAACCTTCAAAGTATATGGTCATGGCGAGTTGTATTCCACACACCTCAGATCACAACTTAGTAATGGTCTCTTCTGCAATGGAGCCTTTCTCTTGTGGCCATTCTCAGCCTCGTGTTGTTTGGCATTATAAGAATGCAAAATGCAATGACCTATAAGATTTTTGTTCTTCTTTTCTTTGATTACTGTTTTAAATCTTCTGATGTCAATGTTTTCTCAGATCATGTCGGCGAAATTATTTTTGTAGGGCTGAAATCCTTTATTCCACACCCCACCTTAAAATCTGTTCCTTTATGCAAACTTGGTTTTCCAAAAAATGCACTAAGGCTGTTCAAGATAACACATTGCATATCACGAGTGACTTGCATCCAAATCTCCAGGTTCATTTTCCACCTACCCTAAAGTTCGCAACAATTGTAAAGTTTTATTAATCAGTCCAAACTAGAGTTTGAAATGGCAAAGAGAGGAAAACTTGCTTCTTGTCCAAATGGAAGTCTAGCATTCTGGTCATTGCCAGCTCTATTGGCCACCACATTTTCCCAACTATATTCCCACCCCTGTTAAAACCTAATGGTTCTATTGGCTTCTCATTTAAAGATAAAACTGACATACTAATATCCAACTTTTCCTAAGTCTTGTGTTGATAATCTTAGTAAATGATCTCCATCCATTCTCAATACCCTTCACTCAATGCCTCCCATAGTTTTCTGTCAAAAGGATCAGAAGAATTTTGAATCTTGATGCCAAGAAAGCTCCAGGTCCTAATGGTATTTCTCCACTTGTTCCAAAAACCTGAGCTTACTCCTGCTCTGTGTTGCCTTTTTACACTTTCCTATTCCACTGGTGTTTTTCCTTCTGCTTGGAAATTTGCTCATATCCAGCCAGTTCCTAAAATGGTAGCAAATCCCTACCATCCAATTATTGTCTCATTGCACTTACCTCTACTCTTTCCAAAGTAATGGAGAAATCCATTAACTACTAACTTCTAAACTATCTTGAAATCTTCTATTTGATCAACGATCATTGATACAGATTCTATTGGTGACATTTTGGCTTATGTTTCCCCATCAATGGAAAAATTCAATGGAAAAGTGTGGTGAAACTCAATCTGTTGCTCTTAACATTTCTAAATGTTTTTGATTGTGTTTGGCATAAAGGTGTTCTTAGCCAGCTTCTACCTTGGGGGTTTCTAACTTTTTTTTGCAATTAGGTATCCAGTTTTCTTTCTGACTGCCCTCTGTAGGTGATGATAGATGGCACTGTCTTATAATTTCTGGGAGAAAGAAGATTCACTTCTTTCTCCCACTGTTTTTCTCTTGTATATTAATGACCTTCTTTCATTGAATGGAAATCCTATCCATAGTTTTGCTGAATATAGCACATTGCCTTCCAGTTTGAGTAAACTTGCCTTGCCCAAACAGTTTCATCTTCTTGAATATCCTCTACCTATTCCTTAATGCCAACTTCAGATAATTCTCCAATGGGTCAAAGATAACTTTGTTAATTTCAATCCTTCTAAAACTTAGTCCTGTCTTATATCTCATAAAAAGGGTTCTTCTGCTCCTGTTCTTAAACAACACTCAGATTTCTAGACAAGATGACATCTCTCTATTAGTGATTATCCTGACGTCTAATCTCTCACTCTTGCCATAAGCATATCATGAATATTATTTCTTCTGCATCTGAAAAACTGCATTTTCTTTTTTGCTCTCAGCATTCCTTTCCTTCAAAACAACTACTCCCTCTATATCAATCCTAAATCTGCCCTACTGTGGAATACTGTTTGCATATCTAAAGTGGTGCCATAAAAGCTCTCTCAGGCTTCTAGACTCCATTCAAAAGAGGGCAGTCAGGTTAATTAATGACCTGTCTCTCATACAGTCTCTCCACTCTGTCTCACAGATGTTCTATTCCTGTTGCATGCCTTTTCCATGTGTACTAATCGTCTGAATTGGTCTCTCTCTCTCTCTTTCTTTCTCCCCCCCCCCAAAACCAGTGCCACAACCAGTCAATGTCCATTTACAAATTCCAACTCACAGAACCAACTTTTCTTCTTCTTCATTTATCCCTTCAACTTCAACTTTTTGTAAAACTTTGTAGAACTTAACATGTATTTCCTGAAAATTAATAACCTACAAAAATTCAAGTCTGTCAACAGAATCTTCTTCTGTCTTCAAAATCTTTTACCTATGCATGGTACTAAATACTATAAGTTCTAATACCTTTGGTCTCTGTGTTTTCTTAAAAAACAAAAAAAAAATGCATATAATGGATTGAACAAGTGCTTGTTTGTTTGTTTATATCAGTGATATTACAATATAAAATTAATCTTTTCTCTCAATTTAGGGATAACACAACAAAAGAAAAAACAATAGTGAGTAACAAAAGGGAACAGCAGCATTTGACAGGTGTAAAGGACATCCCATTAAAGAAATGGCTAAATTTGCTGACGTTTCAGAAAGAACAGTAATAAGAGTTTTTAAAGAATGGTGTGAATCAAAACCAACCAGAAATCAGCAGCAGAATTATGGTTAAAGTTTGTGCTAAGCAAGCATGATCAGCTAAGAATATCACATATAGTAAACATGAAAACAATTTCAAGCAAGAATGTTGCAATGAGAAATGCATAACATGCATATCTGAAGAACGGTCACCTGAAAAAAGACCAATGTTAACCGCTATGCTAAAAGATAAAAACTGGACTGCTGATGATTGGAAAGCTATGATGTGGTCTGAAAAATCCAAATTTTGTTTATATGCTAATGATGCCAAGCAATGTATTCACATGAGAAGCAATGAAGCATTTCATGCAGAATATGCAAGATGCTGTACAAGTTGGGTACAAGTTGCTGTACAACTTTGGGGATGGGTGTTTTTTTTTTTTTTTTTTTTAACTATAATGAAGCGGGTCCCCTACTTTAAATACTAATGAGGATGAATCATGCTGGCTATACAAATATTCTGGATCATCAGGTCATTCCTATTTGCTGAACATTTAGAAGATACTCATGGATTTGAGACTCCTGAAATCCAAGATGACAACTGTCTAGCTCATAGGGCTTCTACTGTTTTACACTGGAATAATGAACCTGAGGGAATGGTAGAGCATTTAAGCTGACCAGCCAAGTTGCCAGATTTAAATCCTATGGAGAATGTATGGGAGTAGCTTGAAAAACAAGTGAAAACACAACAACAGCATTCACAAAACCTGAATTACAGGCTCAATTGTTTTCAAAACAACTAATACTGATATAAACTATTTAAGGGGTCTAGTTGAATTGCTACCATTGAGAATTCATGAATTGATTCATGCAAAAGGAGTCATACATTATTAATTGAAAAATTACACAGGTAACTTAATTTTGTGTGCAGTATCTGTGTTTCTGAACAATGCACCAGTATAATCAGCACAACTCAGATTAAGAGTATGTTCTATGACAGAAGATGCAAATAAACATTCATCACATATGACATCACCATGAAATCCAATATCTATTTTTACAATTTTCCCCCCTTACTGTTTTTATGCTTATTTGCTTGCAGATGTCTGATTACATTGCATGCTTGAAACTGGAAAATCACATCAACATACAGTAAACAAGGCAAACATGTTATCTTTTTCAAGTTTTACAATAAGGAAGATTTTACATGGAAAATCTCGTGCATATGTCTTCTGAAATTTTACATTGCATTTCTTTGGCATCTTACTGAAAGACATTAACTAGCTTCCACCGCACAAGTCCATGAAAAATCACACATAAGAACAACACTATTATCAAGTGTTTTTATTTTGCAACATAGACTATCATAGCACACCTAATGACTAATCTGTTATTGAAAATAAGCAGAAATTCACAAAATTTAAATCTATTTTAATGTAGTTTTATTTTATTTTTTTGTGAAAAGAAGGAGGAGAAAAAGTGAGTTTTTGCAAAAAAAAGTAAATGGAGAGAGAAAAAAAAAAAAAAAAAAAAAAAGCAAGATGGAGAAGTGTCAAATCAAGTAAAAAAGACAGATTTGCTATCATAAATCCAGAGAGTTGGCAGATATATATATATATATATATATATATATTGGAATTATGTCAAATGACGTTTCCTCCAGTATGGCTATATGTCTGCACATTCTTCCTCATGGTCATACCTCTGCTACTCTGAGTAGCAGAGGTATGACCATGAGGAAGAATGTTCATTTTCATTAACTTTTGCCAATTTCTCCAGCTTTCTTTAAAATTTCATTAATTTTGTTGCTTTTATATGTATCTTATATTTTTATATGTAAGGCTATCCTGAGTGTGTGTGTGTGTGTGTGTGTGTGTGTGTGTGTGTGTGTGTGTGTGTGTGTGTGTGTGTGTGTGTGTGTGTGTGTGTGTGTGTGTGTGTGTGTGTGTGTGTGTTCTTTCAACATTATTAGTTACTTCCATTTTCAAGTTTATTTCAAAATTTATTTCAAATTTGGCATGCTTCACAGCACACTAAATAAGAAACTACATATCATGCTTCCCACAGTGTAGCAACCATCATGAGAGAATGTAGGTTTCATGTTACCATCTTTACTATGTGAAAACAATAATAAATCTTTCAAAAACAACTAGGATAAGACAGTAGATGTTTACTGAATTAGTGACAGAAGGAAAAACAAGTAACCTGAAACTAAAAACAGCATCTCTGCTTGTCCAGTATCATGCCGCTCCAAGCAAAAAGCCAAATAGTTGCAAAGATGGTGGCATGTCACCTGACAGGCTCTCGTACACAATTTCTACATGAAAACTGTATTTAAAAAAAAAATAAAAAAAAAAGTAATGCAGTAAAAGTTTAAGTATATTTAGGAAGTTATAAATAAATTCAGATTTTTAATAATTGATGAACAGTTAATGTGAGAATATTATTTATGAGGTCACCTGTCAGGTGACATGCCACAACTGCCAGTTTATGACAATTTAATGATAAAACCCTGATATAAGATTGAGGCAGTAATTACATGAATTGATTAATGTAATTACTATGGTATCATTAAAAATCATAAAACAAACACACACTGAAAATCTTTGTATGCTCAATACCAGATAGTGTAAAGCTGTTATTACATGTTCTTGGATAGTTAACTGACAAAATAACAATTATAGTTTTAGGTGAGTAACAAAACTTCTTTTAAAAACTGCCACTAGTTCCTGATATTTTGCCCATTAGTAAAATATATATTTTTCTTTTTTTTTTTTTTTTTTTTTTCCAACAAGAAAGAAAAAATTTTTCTTTTTTCTTGCCAGTCAATATTTTCTTTAGTCAATGTCACCCTTAACAATTTAAAAAATGTAATTGTTAAATTTTTTGAGCAAAAAAAAAAAGTTCAAAGCAATATGTATTAATTTTTCAAAAAGCAATTTGTATTAATTTGTTCAGAATTGCATATTTGCGCCACTCAAATTTAAGCTTATTAACTGCACTCCTAGAATTAGTACGAAAACAGATAAGAGGTACAACTTATGTTCGTTATGACAAAAAAGATCCCATGTAATTGCTTACTGCAGTGCTTTTTGCATGAATTTTCCAGTTAGATTTAGGTTAATTTTAGAATTCTCTGTACTTACAAGTGTTCAACAATTTCCCACAATCTAACTGCCTTACTGAGTTTCACTTCTCTCACAAATGCCCTGTAATCCCACAATTGATTTCTAAGTCAGTATATGTCCCAATAGGATGGTTCAAAGCAGTATAATAATCAACATGCCTCTGCCCATTAGCTGCCATTAATGTAGCATCTTCCCCCCAACTTAAGCTAATGGTTTATCAAACACCTAAATTGGCTTCAATAGTACCAGCAAATATTCTTGCATCTCTTTTATTCAAGTGCATCCTACCTCAAGAAAAGAAGTCCCACTGAAAATATATCTGCTCCTATTACATCTATCCCCATTTATTAAAGAAATTGAGTCACACAAATTTAAAATTTGTTAAGGTAGCAGTTCTGCTTCCTGCTCATGGTGTTCTCTCCCTGCAGCCAGGTGTATGTGAGAGTTGAGTTGGAGAGCTGAATACCAGATGGTCCCTCTGATTTAATTTCTTCTAGGGCATTAAATCTTTTCAGGAAGTCAACCTTTTCTAGCAAAATGATAAGGTTACACACAATTTCCACACTCTGCCATCTCCCACCTAGGATAAACACTGCGAGTCTTAAATGCATGAAAGAGTCTTCATAACACATCTTTAAAAAAAACTTTTTTTAAAATTAATTTAAAAAACTTGACTCCTTTCACTTTGGCCCTAATAATGGAGTGAATGAACGGAAATTTGCGGTTCTGACACTGCCTAATCCATTCGAGCAACACTTTACACTATAAATAGACTGCTGATGTGAACAAAGTTTTTCAATTGACCATTAATTCAAGTACATTACCATCAGTGTAAAATCTAAGCAACTATTTCATCTGTTTTGTAAGATGATAAATTATATATGAATCAATCCAAATTCTTCACTTAATCATTTTACAGAAGCACCTTTTGCTAATTTCATGAAAAACTTTGCTTTCTTCTTTACACTCAGCACAAATTGTTTTCTTTTGGAACTCCCACTAGCTAGTGGCCTTTCAGACAAGTTGGATATAAAAAATAAGGGTGAAAAATAACTCTAACAAAGGTAACATTAAACTGACAATATGCATGCAAACAAGGCAATCTGCCACCAAACTACTATGTTTCATTCACTCAAACTGACTACATTTTGAAAAACAGTTTCAAGAATAGCCAGATTTCTGGATGCTGTATAAAAGGTCTGGTACCTGCAGAGGATTACTACCTCAATACAATCATGTATCTAGTTCCAACTTTCTGACTCATGATAAACTATAAAATACTAATTGTGTACCTTATTGCTATATTATGCATATCATTATTGAACATTTTTCTTTTGTACTAGATTTTGTCAACTATGCACAGTACAAATTCAGAAAGACTTTACCTGATCACTGCAACACATATGACCAATAATTATGTTAATATGCAAAAACAATACTCATAATTTAAATAAAGTACTATATCTTTTGTAATAAGGATTATGCATTGATACATATAATCTCACTATCCTAATGTGTGGCTCTTATAGTCATAAAAAGTTTTCTACTAGATTAAGCCCTAGTCATAAATCATGATGGACAATTTGTCAAATGGCATTTTACTTTATTAGGTTCTCAGGCAAGTAAAATTACAGAAATATAGTTTAATAAAAGTTTATAAGAAATTAAATTCTTACCTTGGTGGACAGAATGGGAACTGTGTTGTGTAGGATGAAGTGTCCCATGAAGACTTTGTGGTGTCAAACCAGGTTGTAGAGGATTAGGAGCTTGAGGATGAAACTGGGGTGGTGGATATGGTGGCTGAGGGTAAGCAAAATATGGTGTAGCTGTTGCTGCTGGGGCAGTGTTTGGAGCAGGATTTGGATTCTGCAATAACAAAGACCACTAATTCACTATACTGCTTTTGTCACTACCCAATTTTTCTAAATTGCAAACTCCACATGACTATAACTTTGGGAAAAAATTCTTAGTTTAAGTTTAAGAAAATTCATATAATAAAAATTTGCATACTAATTACATTATTAAATAATAGAAACTGCAAGTTTCTCTTACTTAGTAAGGTAATTTTTTCCACTATTTCTGTAACTTGTATTTGCAGATATAAAGCAGATTGGAAAAAAAAAAAAAAAAAAAAAAGTTAAATCATTAAAGCATCAGCATTATTATTTCTGTGTGCTTGGATAGTTGCCCAACAAAACAGGGAATTCAAATTAAAAGACACCTGCATCTACTCACTTATTTTTAAGTTTAGGAGATTTGTCACCTTGACTTTTAGTGTCATATCAATGGGTAAGTTTCTCCAACACAAACAGACCTAGATAAGATAATATTTAGAAAGAATATATATATAAACAGAGTTGTTTAGATGATGAAATTCATATTTATACATCTCAATTCATCTGCTTTTAGAATATGCTTGCTATCACATTCCCCAATCCACAACAGGTCTAACTTGTAGGTGGTATCCTATATTGCATAAACTATGAACTATTGTTAAGTTTAATCCAGGCTAGTGCCCAATAAAAAATAAATAACAACTTCACCTTCTCCCCACAAATTGGAGGAGACAGAACAGATGTATGTTTATGGCATTCACTGATAAATAGATGGAAGGAAGTTATACTGACAGGACAGCATATTGGGCATACCTTCCTTGCATATCTGCTTCTAGGAGATAATCCTCTGCTCTGTTCTATCTGCCAAATACAACCACATTAAGGCACATTCCAATTGTTTATCCATCATACTCAGCCAACCTTGCCATTTCTTTCCAATCTTTGGTAAACCTGCAAGCATCTCTGACTCTCATATGCTTAATGATAAAGATAGTTAATTATACTGGAAGGCTGTTGTTATGCAGGTTTCACAACATAAGGATAATTAAAGGTAAAATTTGTCTGTCAGAATCAGTATCACAATATCCCTTTTAGTTCATTATGGTTAGAATATAAAAGTTCGCCTATTATTCAAAAACATTTAATACAAATCAAGAGTTTTAGTTTTTCTTTGTCACTAAGCATATGAAAGAGTAAGTGTAACATTTGCCAAAGATTGGAAGGAAATGATACAAATAGCTGAGTGGGATGGAGAAACAATCAGAATATACCTTAATGTGTACGGGAGGCAATTTCTTAAACACAATATTGCCAATCTCTGCTGTGACTCTTCTTGTGTGTTCACAGAAAATTTCATGTTTATAACTATATTCTTCTCCTTTACAAAGGGTTCTGAAGTGTAAAAGGTGAATGAAGATGGCAACTGTTGAAAGAATGAAACACCATGTAGTCATTGAGTACCTTCGTTTAAAGGGAATGTTGACAAAAGAAATTCATGAAGACATGCAGCAAACATTAGGGGAACCTTGTCCTTCATATGCCATGGTCAAAAACTTTGTTGCAAAATTAAAGTATGGATGAGATGAGAAAGATGCACCACACAGTAGGAGACCTGTCACCATGTTGACACCTGCATATGTGGATGCCATTCATGACCAGATCATGCAAGACTGCACAATAACATTGAAGCACTCGACAACATTCAACATCTCTCATGAACAAGCTCATGATATTATGGTGAATGTTTTAGGAATGAATAAGGGTTCTTCGGGGCAAGTCCTTAAAGCACTAAATGCAAATCAAAAGTGGGAAAGAGCGGGGTGTTGTCACAAAATTGTGCAGCATTTTGAAGCTAATGAAGCTCAGCTTTGGAGGCAATATATCACTATGGACAAAACATGGGTGCATCACTTCAACTCTGAAATAAAAGAAGAATCAAAACAGCGGAAGCATCCCTCTTCTCCCCTCCCCAAAAGGTTTAGTGCAGAAGTCTGCTGGGAAAGTTGTGGCATCTGCCTTCAGGGATGCAGAAGGAGCAACCATGGTTGATTTCCTAGAATGAGATGCCACTATCAATGCTGGGTATTATTCTAACCTACTCAGCTGTTTCCACGAGGAATTGACAGCAGTGCGTAGCACACGCTTCTTGATTAGATCAGGGTTCGAGCCCATCACCACCAAATACGGAGGATGCGGAAAGGTCAGGGAATGACCACCGCATATCCTGGAGCAATATGGCCTTAGTTGCTAATGCTCCTAAAAACCAAATAACAAACAACAAACGAGGAACTGAAGTTGAAAAGGCACAGGAAATTGGCCAAAGGAGTCACCTCACATCAAGATAATGCACCAATACACACAGTGTTTGTGACTCTGGTTCAAGCTATTACAGCATCCACCCTACTCGCCGGATTTGTCTACATCGGCCTATTTTCTACTTCCAAATCTCAAAGAGGACTTTAAAGGGCAAAAGCTTGACAGTAACAATATCATGATGGATGCAGTCAACAACTGGTTTGAGTCAAAATCTTCTGAATTTTATTTTAGCAGGTTACAAAAGCTAGTGGATCATGCCAGACAGTGTGTTGATTTAAGGGAGGTCTATATTTAAAAATAATATGAATTTTCACAACTTTCAAGCATTCCTTCTATGAGAAGCTAGAAACTTTTCAACCTCCTCTCATATTTCACAGACAGAATGAAGCAGAGGATCTTCTCCTAGAAGCAGATATGTTGTAAAATTTCCATGGGCACTGTTCTTCTAACTGGCTTCTATAATTCCCACTGTCTCTTTCAAAACAGTCCGAACACGTGCAGCCAACGTCCATTTACTGTCCAACTTCAAAACTCACAGAACCAACTTTTTGTTTTCCTCGTTTATTCATTCAACTGCCGTTTTCTGGAACAACCTTCCTTCATATTACAGTCTACAGAAGTTCAAGTCCAATGTCAACAAATATCTTCTTTCGTCTTCTCAACCTCCAACCCAAGCACGGTACTAAATACTATATATTCTAATACCTCTCGTGTTTGAGGTTTACACACACACACACGCATATATATATATATATATATATATATATATATAAAAAGGTATGTCCAATATACAGTCATGTCAGTATAACTACTCCTCCCATCTATTTATCAGTGCATACCATAAACATGTTTTTTTGTTGTTTTTTTTTTTTAATTCAGAAAAGTTAATCGTACAGTTGATCTCTTTGGTGTTTTCCCCAAACAGAAGTATATTTGGCCTGCAAGACTTCTCTATAATCTTTAAAAGGTGCAAACTGAAAGTTGGATATATTACATTCTGGATTTTTTTTCAGCTCAATCATTTCTCAGATTCCAGCATGATTGGGAATCCAACAGGCAGCAACTTATACTCTTGCTTTTTGAAAATGTTTGAATTGATTACTCAGATGTTGAATCAATGGGTTTAAGGAATGTTTATGCAGAGTCAATACTGCACTAGAGTCAGTATCGATGAAAGCAGAGAAGAGAAAAAGCTGATGCTTGTAATACCATTCAAGGATAGTTTAAAAGCATGTCATTCCACTGCAATAGTACTGCAAACAAGAAGCAAGGCAACAGATATAGTTACTCCTGGAAAAACTATTTCACCTATTCAATTTTGATCTATTTGTATAAATCTGATAATTGTTTCTATTTTCAAAGCTGTACAGCATATGGAACTTCTGCATAACAACTGGGAATATGTCCTTTTTTTTTTCTTTTTTCTTTTTGTAAAGTAAGAGACAGATAAAGACATAGCTGACAGTTAAGGAGGCTCTGATTTTATGTCTACAATATGACACAAAACTATTTGCAAAACTCAAGTGTCTGAGGAGTAATCCTACTGGTTTATCACCCATCACAGTTCATGAATAATGGACCACTTTGGATGTATAATTGACTGCATATTTTCATTAGATAATTTCATCGAAGATGTAGTAGAGGCTATGATGCATCTACACACATGCTCTAAATTGGAGGAGTTTTAAACTTTTAAATGCTCCTAGAGTTATGCAGAAATTACTGTTGTGAATGGTGTTTAAATACTGAAATATGATCCATCTAGCTGAAGCAAAAATAAGAGATCCACAATCCAACTGAGGTCTAGTCATAGTTTTATACAAAGCTAGTAATGTGTATTTCTCAGCTGCCCAGGCCATTGAAAATAATGTACATAAGACATTAAGTTTTGATAGGCAGCTAGTTGGAAGGCTTAGTATATGCTCATGAAAGTTTATTTTATTATTTAAGGATAAGCTGGAAAAATGAGAAATTTTTAGTTCGCTAATAAAATTAAATTCAAATAGCAAAAATATACAGTACTCTTAAACTAATCACACAGTAAGTGTCATTGACTTCTTTCAAACTAAAAAAAAAAAGGAAGTGTGAAAAAGTTAAAAACACGGAATACCACTTTTTCCACAGACGAATTCCTACTCTTCATTTCAGATTTGGGTCATTTTGCTTTTCTTTTGGATAAACAAAATGAGCCGAGAAGGGAAATTAATTACCACCATAATTTTATCTTCTTTGGACTTAGCAGTATTGTTATCACGCAAACAAAAAAATTGAATAAATCTTCCTTTCTCGCGTTGTTATGGTATGTGAAAACTAACCCACGTCCTAATTCTGATAAAAATAGGGCCGCTTCTATAAGGGAAATAAGAAAATGGTTTTAACGTCGAGAACGCAATTGTATTTTAAAAATATCTAACCAAAACAATGTCGGCATATCGCTTGGTATTTACTCACTAATCCCAATTTGTGTCCTGTTTCTAACTGCTTATCTAAACTACGGTTGCCTTCATAACAAGGAAGTACTAACTTGATACACTCCTGACCTATTTCGACATCTGTGCTGAACACATGAAAATTGGGAGGGACAGTTACGGCTATTATTTCAATGTGACACGCCAGTCGCACCTTCTCTATTGTCATCGGAAATTAATAATTAACAAAAAAAAAAAAAAAAAAACATTTTGAAAAAAGAAGGGGGGAAAAAGTACTACAGAAAGGATTCAACTTGAGTAGGGTTGATTACGTAGGCATTAAGAGAATCGAGGCAGCAGCGTATACCTGTAAAACTGCGTCTATTTTATGCTAAGTTTGCCTATTTCCAGTTAAAAATTCCACTTTATAAAATAAACCCTCAAAATTTTTTCCCGAAATGGACTAACACAGACAACGCTAACTTAGTTCATCCACTTTCCTGACTGGTAGGATAATTAGTGTCTTTTGTACATTCAACATAGCATGAATAAATTTAATTAATAAATAAAGATCTTATTACAAAAACCATTATTGCAATATTCCATCACAGGAATAGGCTAGGGATTAACGGATGATATTAATTTTAGTTTAGCATAATTAATTTATTAGCAGCAGGGGCCCACATCTGGTGGGTATGGGCTTGGCACACCCAGGATCCTGAGCTGGATATCATCATTCTTCTCTTTCTTGGTGATTCCTTTCTACTCTCTCTCTCTCTCTCTCTCTCTCTCTCTCTCTCTCTCTCTCTCTCTCTCTCGATAACACGGGATTTTTTTTTTTTTTTTTTTTTTTTTTTGTCTGATGCAGCATAAGCCTCAAGCTTCCTTACACCATATGACTAATAATAATAATATTATTATTGGTTATTTGTCCATGATTTGGGGGGAGTCCCCCGTGACGGGTACTGCTACCAAGTAAGCATAATGGTATGTATATATTAAGTGCAATAGCATCATTAATACACAGCCATTTCTGAATAAACAGAATATTTATAAAGCGGCATCGTTTTAAGTTATATCTCATATTGTGAATACCTTCACAACGAATTGCCATGATATTGCACTATTTCGAATAAGTAACGCTTCACCTAAGGAGAAGACAATGTTACTTATTCTCAGATAGGTACCACCACCCAGACGGCACCGTTTCAGGGCTATTTGGCCCTTCTTCGGTGGGTGGGTAGGTACCCAAGTGATGCAAGTAATATATACATAATCTAAATTTGCTCGCAGCTTGAGGTTTTAGTCCTAAATGGGTCTTAGTAAGCATAGTGGTTGTTATGTTTTATTATTTTAATATTACATTTATCATGTGTATAATACTAAAGATTTATTTTAATAAAATCTTTGTGATAGCATGAAAAAAGGCTGAAGGTGCCAAACAGAAAATATAGTGCACTGAAAGTTGAAAACTTGCACTAAATGTGCAAGTATTCAACTTACATATAAGCCATTGTTCATAAACACTGGAGGGGGGGAAGGAATTCAGCGTTACCTATCAAAATATCGAAATATAAAAAAGAACCCTTTTTACTTATAGTGAGCTTTTCATTTAGTCACCTTGGAAGCGCCATAACGGGAGTTTACTGTATTTATCAATTTGCTGTTAATAATTATTTATTATTTTATATTTTTGCGGAACTCCAGTCGTCACTCATCGTTTCTGGCAAAGACAAGTAAAGTCGTACAAATCTTGAATGTACCCGCTGTGTCATCTTACAGCGGAAAACCTAGCCTTGGAAGTACAGTACGTACTCATAAAATTAATCTGGAGCCCAGGCGACTCTTAAGTACAGAGAATAATCTGTGTTGTGTGATGGAGTAACCTATGTTGCAATATCTACTGATCAAACTCAATGATGTTATTATCTAATTTAGCAATTCTGGGAATTTTATTCTTCTGATGATGGAACATAAAACAAGTTATTGAATCGTTCAAAAATTTGGTCAACTTTATACTAAGCTATTGATCTATATTCAACATTTTCTATTTGTAAAAGAATAAGAGAAATTTACCTCAAATATGATAGAACACTTCCGTATGAACACTTCCGAACTCTTCAGAAATTAAAACGGATGCAATTTAAATCTTTAAAAAATTGCAAAAAGTTTTGCAAATTTTTTTTTCGTTAAATCAATTTTTTACTTAATTTTTAATTGCGTTAAATTGATTTTTAATTGTGCTCATTTGATTTTTAATTATTGTTAATTATTTCTTACTATAATGTAAGATTTTCGATTTTTTAAATGGTTTTCATTTTAATTTCTGGGGAGTATCATATTGAGGTAAACTTCTCTTTTTCTTTTACAAATATTGATATCAACGTAGAAAGTATTGAGCATTATAGCTCTGGTTCATACTATCAAATTCAACATTTTCGAAACTGAATATATCTTGCATAAGAAAACCCGAAATGTATGGGTTTTTTTTAAATCACTACTAAATGAAGGGTACTTCCATGTACCACTGGCCTGTTTTGTCTTTCTGTTACCTCTCTGTATTGTATATATAGGCTCCTCATCAAGAGCTAATAAACGGATTTATTATGTTATGCATAATGTTAATAGCTATTAGAATGTTTAAAATATTGTGTTTTCATATTCAGTTGCCTACAGAGCTTGGCAACTAGACATCTTAACAAACAAACAAAACCAAAACAACAAAAAAAAAAATGGCGAGTGTGCGCGAATGCACCGATAAATAAATGGTAAGACATCAAGTTGCAAAGGCACCTTTCTACCTTCCAGTTGAATATTAAAAATAAACAAACGTCGCGTGCACCGGAAACGAACTGCATGAAGTAAACAAACTGTGCCATAAACAATTTCCAGAATTTAGTCTCTTATCATCCATTATCCAAAACAAAAACTCATGAGGATTATATCCGGGTTTATTCTTTCTTGAAAGCTTAAAAAAATAAACGATATAAGTTTTTAAACGGGAGCGCTACAGACGAACTGCATGTCACTTCATAGGGCTGACCATGGGACCAGAAGAAAAAAAAAAAAAAAAAAAAAAAAGAGTTAAAAGCAGGAGAGCGATATAATCGAAAGTATCATATCTGGAGTTTACTGTACAGTATATAGCACACGCTACGATAAAAACATTTTATGCAACGTAGACTAACATATCTGACGGCAAGTAGAAACTCACACAGTGTGTGTGTGTGTGTGTGTGTGTTTAAGAGGATAAAACTATGTTACGGAGGAGGGATCAAAACGATGGAGTCTCAGCAGTAAACACGGAGTTTTAAGAGGTATGTAAATAACTGGCAAATATGTGAACGCAAGTTATGCACAGCTTGCTACAGCTAGATGTAGGGCCGACCCTGAAGATACTTTCTCTACAAATGACATTTATATTGGATTTAAGTATACCACACAAGAGGATCTCCTGAGAACAAAACGGATACGGAAGAGGGGGGGTTTAATCTATTGGCAATCCAGGATAATTACAGTTTAATATTAAAAATTTAAATTTTTTTATACAACGTTCATTGCTTTTGAAAGGTTAACCTCAAAATGAACTGGTATCATTGTCAAGGACTACCGGCAATGAAAATAGATACCCCCCCCCCCTCCCGCGCGCCAATTGAAAAAGCAGTCAGAAAGGGCAGGTGGCGTTTTACCGTAATTGCAACATAAGAAAAATTCAAAGAAATGAAAATTTCCATATCAACCAGAAATGGCACGAATAATCCAGACTTCCTGTTTAGAACTCTCCTAACCATCATCTATCCCTTAATTAACCTACTTCAAACGAAGTGGATAGAGCCATCTCTTCCAAAATTTATTCAAACTGAAACTACATACGTCACCGACTGATCATAGCTGAAGCCAATGAATATGAATTAAAAATTAGCAAGGAAAAGGGTCGCAAGACCTCAATATCTACATTTCATTGTGCATGCTTCAACAGAAAATCGATTTTTTCCCTCATGCTATTCATCATTTTTTCCCTGAATATCACATAATTTTTGTATAAAATTATGTGATAATTTAGTTATTTTTAGTTATTTTAACCGTTTATCCATTACTTTTCAAAAACCAAAAAAAAAAAAAAAAAAAATTAAAGTAACTGCATTAAGATGCCAAAAAAAAAAAATTTTTAGCATTAAGACAGTTTGAAATTCACTTTGATTTGAAAGAGAACGAAGGGAAATAATTGACCCCCTCCTTTCTCTGGAATTTTATTACTTTTAATTTTTGGTCCACTGGATATCGATGGTTCAACTGTTGATGATCCTGCTTAGGTAGCTAACAAACTAAATGAGTATTTTGCGTCTACATTCACACATGAGGAGTTATTCAGAGAGGGGAATGTCAAAGGTGAATTAAACTCTGGCAGTGAGCTAGATGATTTTGTAAAAAATGAGAGCAAAGTGGAGCAGAAATTGTTGAAGATAAACATAAGAAATGCACCTGGGGTGGATGGGATCTATACAGTTATATTAAAGGAGGCAGCAAAGGAAGTAAGCAAACCCGTAGCTATTATTATGAGAGCTTCCTTGCACTCAGGAGAGGTACCCATGGACTGGTGATGTGCAAATGTGACCCCAATTCACAAAGGAGGATCAAAGGGCGACACCAGTAATTACAGACCTGTTAGTTTAACTTCTGTTCCAAGGAAATTAATGGAGGCACTGGTTAAAGAAGCACTTCAGGATCATCTGGACAAGATTTCAGTTATAGCTCGGACACAGCATGGTTTTGTTAAGGGGAAGTCTTGTCTGACCAATTTGATTGGATACTATGATGTGGTCACAAAGGAACTAGATGCAAAGAATAATTTTGATATTATATATTTGGATCTTAGAAAGACTTTTGATACTGTTGCACATGGAAGACTGCTGCACAAATTAGAGCAGTGTGGCATTGGAGGCAAATTGCTGCTATGGATAAAGGGTTGGTTGAATGAGAGAAGACAGAGTGGTATTCAATGGACACTGCTCTTCGTGGACTAATGTTATTAATGGAATCCCTAGGGTTATGTTGGGTCCATTGTTGTTTTCTGTATTTATTAATGATGGTATATCAAGCTTAATGTACAAGTTTGCAGACGATACGAAGGTTGGCAGGGTTGTTAATGACACTAATGACAGTACGCTGCTTTAACAAGATCTAGAAAAGTTGAGCAGATGGGCTGAGAGGTGGCAACTGAAGTTTAACATTGACAAATGAAAAGTACTGCATATGGGAAGCAGTAACCCCAGAGTAACTTATCAACTGTGTGGTACTACACTGACAGTGATAGATAATGAAAAGGACCTGGGGGTAATATGGGTGCAGGCAGATATGAAGTTTTCTGAGCAGTGCAGACAGTCTGCAAGAGTAGCTCATGGTGTATTGTCAATGATATTCAGGAATTTTTCTAGCAGGGATAAGGAGGTGATTATCCGTTTGTATAAGGCAGTGGTCAGGCCACACCTTGAGTACTGCATACAGGTCTGGAGGCCTCATTTTAGGAAGTATGTAGAGCTGCTGGAGCGAGTGCAGAGAACGGCAACAAGATTGGTGAATGAAACAAAAGGTTGCTCTTACGAAGAAAGGCTTTAGTTTTGCAAATTGCAGTGTCTGGAGACTAGGCACCTGCGAAATGATCAGATTGAGGTGTATAAAGCCTTGAATAGTTTGAGTTTGCTCAATGCTGATGGGATTCTTCCTCTTGCTCAGAATAATCGCCTGAGAGGGCATAAATTCAATTGATAAAAGACAGTTGTAGGATAGATATGCGGAAATTTGCCTTTGCCAGCGTGTGGTTGATTGCTGGAAAAGACCTCCACGTGTCGTAGAAGTTGATAGCTTAAATAGATTCAAGGCAGAACTATACAAACATTTGGAGCGAGTGGATGGGTGAAATCAGAAGATTTTTTTTTTTTTTTTACTGATACTATATAAGCTTGCTTTCTTGCATCATGTGCCTTTACTAATGCCAATTGTTTCATTCGGTTACTAGCTTTAGTCGTGATGAATAGTAATAAGTGTCCTCCGCCTAGAAAACACCTCTTGCGCAAACTTGGTGAAGGCCAAGAACTCCTCCCTCGAGTCTAAAAAGGTGATGCTCCAGTCCTGCTGGTAAATATGTGAGTTCCGCCATAAGTCGACAGCAGAGGTCCTCATAATGGTCGCAGCTGTATATAATGTGGGACCATGATTCTGTCTCTCCACACGTGCAATGGTGGACAACTCATAATTTGAGTCCAGTCCCTTGGGCTAGACTGGTAAGGTTGCATATATACTTCAACAGACACTGCATATGTTTGTTAAGAGGGATGCTCGTTTGATCAATTTGATTGGATACTACCATATGGTCACAAAGGAACTTGATTCAAAAAATAATTTTGATATCATATGAGACTAGTGGCATAGAAGAAAAATGCATGGGAGGCATACACCGACGAGCCAAAACATTATGACCAGTGAGTCGTTATGCAAATCGAAGCAACTGCAGGTGAATTACGGCGCGTGAGCGGGACGGCACACGGTATAAAAAACACCTGATACTGAGCTCCATTAATCAGTGTTACTCTTGTTCTTCATATGAGAAAGACAGCGGACTTAAGCGAGTTTGACAAAGGTAAAATTGCAATGGCCAGACGACTGGGTCAGAGCATATCCAAAACGGCACAACGGGGGGGGGGGATGCGCTCACGGTCAGCCGTGGTTATTACCTACCGAAAGGTGTGTGAAGGCACTCCCGGATGGCATGTGGCAACAGAACAGCGACTGTGGCGCAATTCGCCGGTAATTGGAATGCTTGTGACAGGGTCACAACACACAGTACATTGAACCCTGCTGAAAATGGGGATGCGTAGCCGCAGGCCGCTCCGAGTGCCCATGCTAACCATTGTTCACCGGCGACAGTGCCTACAATGGGCGATGTTCTGCTGGGATACCCTGGGTCCAGTCATCCATGTGCCAGGCACTCTGACATCTACCACCTACCTAAACATCATTGCTGACCAGGTACATCCTTTCATGGCAATGGTCTTCCCCTCTGGCGGTGCCGTCTTTCGGCAGGATAATGTGCCATACCACACCACCTGGATTGTTCAAGGAACATGAAGACTTCCAGGTATTGCCCTGGCCTCCAAATTCCCCAGACATCAATCCCATCGAGCATCTGTGGTTTGTGTTGGAACAGCAACTCCGACCTGCGGTGTTTCAACTACGGAACTTACAGCAGTTAAAGAATCTGCTGGTTATGTGTTGGTACCAGATACGACAAGACACATTTAGAAATCTTCTAGCGATGTTGCTTCGCCGGGTACGAGCTGTTTTGGCTGCACGTGGAGAACCAACATCATATTAGATAGGCGGTCATAATGTTTTGGCTCATTGGTGTATAAGCTGGTTTGTAATCAAGTCACAAAGGGAGTTAAGGCAAAGGAAGGCAGATGAGAAATTTTTGGCAAAGAATGCAAAGAAGAACAGCAAAGACTTCTTGACTTATATAAACTCCAGAAGGGATGGGATTTCAGGCAGCTTTTGATAGCGTTGTACATGAAAGATTGCTATACAAATTGGAGCAGCAGAGTGGCATTAAGAGTAAGTTACCGCAATGAATAAAGGGATGGTGAGTGGGAGAAGGCAATGTCGTAATCAATGGATAGTGCTCTTCATGTACTAATGTTATCAGTGGAGTGCCCAGGGTTCGGTGTTGGGCCCATTGTTGTTTTCTATATTTATCAATGATATTGATTAAAAATATACCAAGCTTAATGTCCAAGTTTCCAGATGATACAAAGGTTGTAAGGTTGTTAATGAAAGTAAGCTACTGCATTAACGGGGAAAATAAAGGAGTCGCTAGTAGCAATGGAGTCAATGGCTGAAATCGGTGATTGAGAATTTAGAAAAGTTAAGCAGAGGGGCTGAGAAGTGGAAACTGAAGTTTAACATTGATAAATGCAAAGTACTGCATATGGGTAGCAGTAACCCCAGAGTAACGTAACAACTGTGTAGTACTACACTCAGAGTGGTGGAGAATGAAAAACAACTGGGGGTAATTGCGCAGCTAGATATAAAGTTCTCTGAGCAGTGTAGAGAGACTGCCAGGACAGCTCATAGAGTTTATATCAATGATATACAGGAATTTTGCTAGCAGGGATAAGGATGTGATTATCGCTTTGTATAAGGCAATTGTCAGGCTACAACTTGAATACTAATGGCGCCTCCGTAGCCAGGTGGGAAGGAGCAGCAGTGCGTAGCACACGCTTCTTGATTAGACCGGGGTTCGAGCCCGTCACCACCAATACGGAGAATGCGGAAAGGTCAGGGAATGACCACCGCATATTCACGGAGCAATGTGGCCTTAGTTGTTAATGCTCCTAATAACAACAACAACAACTTGAATACTGCATACAGGTCTCAAGGCCTCATATTTGGAAATATGTAGAGCTACTGGAACGATTACAGAGAAAGCAATAAGATTGATGAGCTGAATAAAGCGGTGCGCTCTTACCAAGAAATATTTAGTTCTGCAAATTGCAGCGTCTGGAAACTAGGCGCCTGCCAGGTGACCTGATTGAAGTGTTTATGACTTTCAATAGTTTGAGCAAGCTCAATGGCGATGGAACTGTTCCTCTTGCTCAGATTACGTACTTGAAGAGGCATAAATTCAAACTGAGGAAACACTGTTGCAGAACAGATGTGCGTGAATTTGCCTTTAGCCTGCGAGTGGTTGATGGCTGGAACACACTTCCATATGTCGCTGTGAAAGTTGACAGTTTAAATAAATTCAAGGAAGAGCTAGACAAACTTCAGGAGAAAACAGATAGGTGAAATGAGTAAGGTGTTTTTTTTTGCTGATGCTGTATAAGCTTGCTTTCTAGCATCATAAGGTAATGAGAAGAAGTTTGTGAAGATGTTTCGAAAAAAAATTTGAAGAAGATCTAGGCTTTCTGAGCACTGTAATTATTTGCGATGAAAGTTGACAGTTCCAGTACGACGCAGAAATTAAAAAAAAACAGTCATTGCAACGGAAGACAAAACCTCCCAGACCAAACAAGGGCAAGAATATCAAAATCAAAAACAAAGGAAAACCATGCTCTTGTTTCCTTCGATATTTGTAACTATTATGGTAGTTACGTACCGTCAAATCATATTGTCAATCAAACATACTACATCGAAATTCTAACAAGGGAGCGTGAAAAAATTCGCAGAAACAAACATGAATTGTGGAAGGATGGTTGGATGCTTCATCAAGACAAGTATTCTAATACACAATGCACTCTCTGTTCGCCAATTTCTCGCTATAAAACAAACCCTGTGTTGAACATTATTATTAGCCATACGATGGAAGGAACCTGGATGTGCCAAGCCCATACTCACCAGATGTGAACCCCCTGGGATTAGTGCACCCTATTCACCAGACCTAGATCCTTGACTTTTTTCTCTTCCCTAAGCTGAAAAGTGTACTTCAATGAAATCCATTTTCGGTTCATTGAAGACATTCAGAAAAAACGACTGAAGTGTTAAAAGGGCTTACAGAAGATAACTTCCAGAAATATTTCTGTGCTAGGAAGAAAAGTATGGACCAGTGTGTGCAAGCACAACGCAATTATTTTGAAGGGAAAGGGAATAACTTGTAAGATACGAAATATTATATTTATTTTATTGCAACAGTATCGTTATTTATTAGCCACACCTTGTATACTGCATTCTTGTGAAAGTTCAAATATGAACTTTCACAAGAATTATATATGGAAAAAAAAAAAAAAAAAAGTCTTGTGACCTTGCAGATAGTCTTACTAAGCTAGTTATTATTAATATGGCTAGTTCTGATAAGAAAGGAAACGGGTAGGGAGAGAAAAAAAAAATGCGTCAAGGTTAAGAATTATAATAGTGTTTTACTTTGCTGGTTATTTCAACAATAAATGAATTCAGCATTTCAAAATATTTTGACAAGTTTAATTTGGATATCAACCACGAAATTACACGTATATACAGCTATATAGATGAAATATGAATATTTCATATTCTTTTCTGTATTATATGAATGCATACACTAGTTGACACCTAACACCTTACTTAACATGAACAGGGGAGAAAATATCGGCAAGAATCATTAAAAAAATCCACAGAATACCAAATTATTTTTTGGTATGGTTTGGATTTATCATTATAAAAAAAAAACAATCAAATTTTATCCTCTAAAGGTCGATACTGTCCCATCAGATACAGACACACGAGTTAATTACAGCATGGCGTGTGCAAGCTAGACTATACACAACCTAGTGACCTAGTTAAAAACAGTCTCGCCAACGAGTTGAGTTACAAATGTCTAGCTAAATAACCTAAAACGTTTTCATTTGCAAGTTCGGCTCCCCACATCACTACGAAAGAAAAAAAAAGTGTGATGAGCTCGCAGTGGCATATGATTCATTGGAGCTGAATATCTATAAAATTCAAACAGTTACGCGACAAAATACTTTGATTTTCCTCGAATACTATTTATTGATTTTTTTCAAGAGTAAGATTCAAAATATCATAAATATTTTTCTTTCCCTTCCCCGACTCATGATTGAATAATTTAGAACTTTTGGGATTGTTAAGGGCTTAATGGGAGAATGAATGTTATGTAATAAGGTCTGCTCAAAGTCGCGTATGCACAGGTTACAGTTTAAAATCTTATCATAGCACTGGATCAACTTCAGAAAGGTAGAAACAGAATCAATGTTAGAATAAATATGATAATTTATATGCATTCGATGCATATAAATTATCAGGCGACACAGAATCTATGATATATAAGCTAGTCTGAAATCAAGTCACAAAGGAGGAAAGGCAGATTACGAGAAATCTTTCGCAAAGGATGCTAAGAAAAACAGCAAGGATTTCTTTACTTATATAAACTCTAAAAGGATGGGTATGAATCAGATTGGTCCACTTCATATCGATGGTTCGACTGTTGATGATCCTGCTCAGATAGCAAACAAACTGAATGAGTATTGTGCATCTACATTCACACATGAGAAGTTATTAAGGAAGGAAAATGCCAGAAGTTTACCAAATTGTAACAGGGTGCTAAATGACTTTGTAATAACTGAGAACAAAGTGGAGGAGAAATTGTTGGAAGCGGCAAAGGAACTAAGCAAACCCTTAGCCATAATTATGAGAGCATCCTTGGACTCAGGGGAAAGTACACAAGGATTGGAGATGTGCAAATGTATCCCCAATTCACAAAGGGGGTCGCAGGGTGACACGTGTAATTACAGACCAGTTAGTTTAACTTCTGTTCCAGGTAAAATAATGGAGTCACTGGTTAAAGATGCATTGCAGGATCATCTAGACAAAGACTGCAGCAATAATTCAGACACTGCATGGGTTTGTTAAGGGAAATAATTGATTGTCTGACAAATTTGATAGGATATTATGATGTGGTTGAAAGGAACTGGATGCAAAAAATAATTTTGATATCATATACTTGGATTTCAGGAAAGCTTTTGACACTGTTGCACATGGAAGACTATTGTAAAAATTGGAGCAGAATGGTATTAAGGGTAAGTTGCTACAATGGATAAAAGGATGGTTGAGTGGGAAAAGACAGAGGGTGGTAATCAATGGGTGCTGCTCTTCGTGGACTAATGTTATTAGTGGAGTCCCACAGGGTTCGGTGTTGGGTCCACTGTTGTTTTGTATATTTATCAATGATATTGATGAAGGCATATCAGGCTTAAAGTCGAAGTTTGCAGATGAATCAAAGGTTGGCAGGGTTGTTAATGACAGTAATGGCAGTGTGCTACTGCAACGGGATCTATAAAATTTGGGCAGATTGGCTGAGAAGTTGCAACTGAAGTTTAACCTTGACAAATGCAAAGTACTGCATATGGGTAGAAGTAACCCCAGAGAAACGTAGTACTACACTTAAGGTGGTAGAAAATGAAAAAGACCTGGAAGTAATTGTGCAGTCAGATATGAAGTTTTCTGAGCAATGCAGACAGGCTACCAGGGCAGGTCATGGGATGTTGTTAATGTTATACAGGAATTTTGCTAGCAGGGAAAAGGAGGTGGTTGTCCTTCTGTATAAGGCAATGGTCAGGCCACACCTTGAGTACTGCATGCAGGTCTGGAGGCTTCATTTTAGGAAGGATGTAGATTTGCTTGAGTGTGTACAGAGAAGGGCAACAAGATTGGTGAGGGCAATGAAGGGATCCTCTTACGAGGAGAAGCTTAAGTTCTGCAAATTGCAGCAGCTGGAGACTAGGCATCTGCGAGGTGATCTGATTGAAGTGTATAAGGCCTTGAATGGGTTGAGCACGCTGAATCTGATGGGATTCTTCCACTTGTTCAGATTATGAACCTAAGGGCGCATAAATTGAAATTGAGGAAGGACAGATGTAGAATAGATTTGCGGAAATTTGCCTTTAGCCAGTGGGTGGTTAATTGCTGGAACAAAGTTCTATCTGTCGTTAAATAAATTTAAGGAGAAACTGGACAAATATTTAGAGGGGATTGTTTTGTAATTTTTTTTTTTTTTTTTTTGGCTGATGCTGCATAAGCTCATACACTGCTTTCTTGCATCACATGCCACTACTACCTTCATTAGAATTTGTTTCAAAGATAGAAACAGCTTCTGTCGTTTCTCCTAATAAAAATGTAGTGTCAAACTCTGATATGAATAGGGCAGTGAATAATCTTATGCTGGGTTGTAAACAGTAGGATAGCGAGGACCAAAAGGAGGACTTGAGGCAGTAAGGAGGTAGGAGTGAGTAATGTGTGTGGCCTATCCAAATTCTAGCAAGGATAACCTCTACTGGTTAAACGGAAACTGAATGGCCAGAACAGAAGTTCTGGTTTCATCTGTAACGAATGTCTTGCCAGTGATGTATCGCATCGATCGGGTATTAACTGAGCCTTACAATCCATAAAATGGACTGTTGGCGCTTCACGACTCCAGCATTCAGCCCTTTAATTTCCAAGTACGCCAAAGTGGCTAAAGATCCCAGCAAAACTTAAATTTTCTCAATATAACTGATCAAATACCTAGGAAACACCCAGACCCGGGTGCAGTGCCATGGTGTAACCGGGACCTGCAGCACCTTAGAAAGCAGACTCAGATCCCACGCAAGGCATTTCAAAGGGCCAGAAGATCTTGGCCAGCTGCAGAAGTGGAGGCCTTACGGCAGCGGTACAGAGAAGCGAGAAATGCCTATACCACCACGCAGATACGTCACTGCAAACAGGAGACATGGCAGAAATTAGTCACAACTACTGGCAATAACGACCCCTGGGGGTGGTCTACAAGATCACCACAAACAAGCTCCCTCGGGGGGGGGGGGGAGGTTGTCGCTACTACTAGAACTCCACAAGGCGCCATGACTACAAACTGGGAAAGCACCATAAACAATATTTCGTGGTCATTCGACCACCGGCCGAACCGCAGACTGGCGATCAGAAGAAAATGTGCCAGGATAACGCGACCTACAATAACCAAGCAATGGGACTGCCTTTCACCAGGGAGGAGCTAATTGCCGCAGCATCAACTATCAGAGGAAATAAATGCCCAGGGCCAGACCTGGTAGAACCAGAAATTGTTAAAAAGACAGTGGAAAATGCCCTTGACCTGATGCTAAATCTTTACAACAAATGCCTCCAGGCAGGAGCCTTTCCAACTTCATGGAAGGTCGCCAATGTTAAACTTATCCTAAAAAATCCTTCCAAGTCGCCTATCTTCCCAGACTTACAAGCTCTCCGTGGTCAGCAAGCTGTTCAACCGCCTATTACATGCTCGTCTCCAACATCACTACAATACTGCAGGACTAACAACGTCCAACCAGTTCGGCTTTCGACAGGGTAATTCTGCCAGAGATGCCCACCAGCACCTCCTGGGGATTTTTTTTTTTTTTTTTTTTTGATTTGGTAGTTGTTGGCGCATCGGCTTCTGTGGCCATATTTGCACCTCCCAAGGTTTTTGCAGTACTTTGATCCAAGCCCGAGGCGGGAATCGAACCCGCGACCTGGGGTTGCCGGTCAGGTACTTTACCCACTCGGCTAGCCCGGTCGGCCCCTCCTGGGGAAGGTGGAGAACTACAACAGAAAAAAAACTTATTGGTGATCTCTGTGGACTTCGCTGGGGCATTCAACACACTTTGGTGGCCGAGCATCCTGGCCAGACTTAGAGTGGCAAATCTTCCCAGCAACCTCTATCCGACCTTACAGAACTACCTATCCAATAGATTGATAGTAGTGAATGCGCCCTATCAGACCCTCTCTAGAAGCATCCACCAGGGCTGCCCGCATGGTTCAGTCCTGGGACCATTCCTATGGAACGTCATCTTGGACAGCTTCCTTGTATCGGGCCTCGGAGAAGTGAATGCTCAGGCATTCGCCAACGACCTCATTCTCTCAGTCTCGGCGAACTCAAGGGCAAAACTGGAAGAATCTGCGAACCTGGCCTTGGAGCTACTGCAGAACTGGCAAAACAGAATCACCTGAGAATATCACCAGAAAAAACCAACTGAGCCTTGCTGAAAGGGAACCTGGACCTACAACGGCTTCCTCAAATTAAGATAAACCAGACGACAATAAAATTCTCCAAACAACTCAAAGTATCTAGGGGTCATCCTAGACCACAACCTATCCTTCAAACGCCACCTACAATGCATCCGAACCAAGATTAGGAAATACGCTGCCCTCGTTGCTAGGGTATCTCAAAAGGACTGGGGCCTTGGCTCGCGTACGCTACATATCTTCTACAAAGCCATATGCAAGCCATATGCATACCCATCATCACGTATGCCTCTGGCGTATGGTATCACAATTCTACTACCGCAGTCAACCGACATATCATCGACTCAATCCAAAGATCGATTCTACTATTTACTTCTCGTGCCTGCAGCACGGTGAGCACCCACGCTTTACAGGTCCTGACTGGAGTTCTCCCCCTTGACCTGGAGATTGTGGGTAAAGTATTACTTTATCACCTGGCAAAGGGCATTTCAAGGACTTGTCTCGGACATACAACTGACCCAGCAAATAACCGCACCGCTAAAAAGAAGAGGCTCTACACTCACCTGCTGCAGGTGTGGCAAGAGAGATGGATACACTCTCACACAGGGGAGATAACCAGAAAGGTTATACCTGACGTCGGCAGGGTCTACCCTAAGTTCCCAACATGGTTCTCACCTGGACTTGATGCGGCATACCTTCTCACTGGACATGGCACAATAAATGCCAAACTTTTCCTTTTGGGAACTGAAGAGGACCATACCTGTGTTTGCGGCGGTCTGGAGAGCTGGCAACACCTAATGTATGATTTCCAGCTTTATGACGACCTCCGTAACATCCCAATAACAAAGATCCTATATTGTCCTAGAGGATGGGAGCACAACATACGGATAAAAAGCAAGAGTACCTGGCTTTCTCCTGCTACGCCCAAGAGCTCTTCGCAAGAAGACGAGTGCTCGCTGCAATGGAGCACAACTGAACCCTACACATGACAACCAGGAATAACAAATGACAACTAAACTGGACGGGACCTGGTCCCATGAGTGATATTCCAAATGGGAACATCAATACCAGTGAAAACCAACTGCAGCTGGCTGCTGGCCATCTTGGCTCTCAAAACCATGCCCCCTTGCATGGTCCTATCTTTTCCCCTCTCCCCCGGCAGGGGGAGGAGACGGTCTTTTCCGTCCCCTCACCTCTTTGCCACTCCTCTCTTAGCCTGGTAGGGCATGGGTCTGCCCCACTTATTATCTGTGGTTGCCTTCTCTATCGTCCCCATATTTCTGTCTTTTCCCCCTAGCCTTCTGTCTCCCCACAATCTACCTAATACGCTAGCGTATACCCCACATAACTTGAAAAATTTAATGACTAAATTTAATTGCGTTTACACTAAACTCATTTGGCTTTTCTACTCAAATTTTCTTAACCCCCACCGAGCAAGATTTATTTTATTTTATATATACATATTTTTTTTTTTAGGTCCTAGCAACTGAAATCTCAGGAAAATAGGTGTCATGACCTGCCAGAGTAAATATCTAAATACTAGTGTACCTGGTCTGCCTCCACGAGGCATAGTGGGGACAACGTTTGGCCCAAGCAGGGGTATAGCGGCTAAATGGCCAGAAGAACAACGATACACAACACTACACTAATACAATATCCATACACTTTTAAATCTCTGGCCTTTACAGTGAAGTGTCACACCCACAATGATAGCAACGCGGAGATGGGGGAAACCCCTGGTGCCGTTAGACACAAACACACTATACAATATGTACATTATCCAGACTATGTTTATCAGTCAAACAGGTGGTTATGATGTTTTTATGCTAGCAGTAATAAATTTTCTGGGTGAAATAACGCCACACATGAAAGCATTCCAAAACTCAAGCAGGAAAACAAAGAATACCAGGAAGGCATGATACGTGAAATATGCCTCAGTTAATGGCAATCTCACTTTCGGTGGAGACCTCAAAAAAAAAAAAAAAAATAATAAATAAATAAATAAGAAGAAGAAAATAAAATAATAATATATAATTTGTAAAACAGCGCTTGAATCGTGCCGTAAAAACCATTCAAGTTGATATATTTATTTTATTTATTTACTTTTTCTTTAATGTCAAAGCATTCCAGTTGTTAAACTTCCAAACACGAGCACAATATCAATTAACCGTAGCGTCTGAATGTTAAAATTCGTACACGGCTTCGTGAATAAAACAGAGCACATTAAAGGCTGTGAAAAAAGCCACCAGCATTCGATGACGAATTAGCTCGGGGATGACATTGGCGATCCCCAACTGAGCCGTTCTGCGCGTGCGCAATATTGCATATCACACATTTCCAACACGTTATGCGTAAAGCAGTTCGTGAAACAGTTCACGGTGGAAATTTGAACCATCGAACCCGTTCGTGTGAACGAGACGCATGGTTCAAGCGCAAATGTCATAAATCGTTTGGGTTCAACGCAATGGCAAGTGAACTCGGCGAGTTATTATTATTATTAAATCAATTTACCTGAACAGACTTCAGTTGGGGGGTGTCTATAAACATTTGAAACAAAACAAAACAAAACATACAAACCATAAATAAAAATAATATATACAGAAATATAATTCACAGCCGATGTGAACAAATAAAAGCGTATGCAGTTATTTGTAACAAACACATACAGTAACACATTATAAAGCACAATGATATAAAAACAAGCACATTGTAATCGCATAAATAAAACAGATTAATGTTCTCTGCAGAGGGACAAAGTGCGGTTGACCAGAGATTCCATCTTAAAGGAATGCAACCGCAGGCAATGCCAGCTATTCGAAGGCTGCTGTAGTGAAGGTGTGGCGGGAATGGTCTGAAGAAGGACACACACCCACCCACACGCCGGGACGAGGAGATCGTCACTGTTTGACAGTCGAGGTGAGAACGGCGGTTGGCACGTGCTGTCCGGAACAACGTCTCTCAAGATCCCGCAATTAACGGCAGACTACAACCTGGCCGCACAGAGAGATGTTTCCGAGCATACTAGCATACACTCTTGTAAATAGGCTACAGAGAAAGAGACCTGTTCATGTGTCCATGTTAACCGAACATCGACACCTCCGCCCGTAGTGGGCACGGGAGCACTTCCAGAGCAATGGACGACTGGAAGTGTTGCCCGGTCTGATAAATCAAGGTTCCATCTCCATCGTGCAGATGGAAGTGTGCGTAGCGAGGTGAACAGCTGAAACCAGACTGCACGGCTGGACGAAAACAGACAGGCGATAGTGGTGGAGGATTTTTTCATGGATATCACTTGGGTTCCCTCATCCCCACTGAACACACTCACAGCTAGATTCCTCTTACCTTGGCATCGTGCATTTGGCTGACTCGCCCTTGAACCAGAACTGTATAAATTGATCTTGGGGCCCTATCTGCCGTGTTCCCTGCCCTATGTTAGTGTAAATAGTTTAGTACAACTGATTGGTGGCATTAAGTTTAAAATGTGATGTGCGACTCGTGCAGGGCCGTGCAAAGGTACTTGGGGAACCAGATACAAAAAGGAGTCAAGGCGCCTCGTTTATTTATGTTGAGACTTTGATGGCTCCCTTAATTGCCCCCCCCCCACTAGTTCGGGGACCTAGTGCAGCGCATACACTACAACCCCCATATGCACGGCCCTGTTTGCCTGTTGTTTCCACCCGTGAGCTTCTTTATGCATGTTAACTACAAAATCATTTTGTAGTAAACGTTCCTGTAATTAAGCACAAAAAAAAAAAAAAAAAAAAAGTCATTTGACATTTTCTTGGTTTACCGGAAATGTGCTCACAGTCCAAGCTAACTTGTAGATTACTAAAGAGAGATATAGCTGTGACATAATATGCATTGTTATTTGTATAAAGTAAAACTAAAGTTATCTCAAAACAAAAATGCAATTTTGTAGTTAAAGTTGTGTGACATTAAAAATCCTCGATATGGGACGCACAGCGTATTGCTCGACTGGCATTTTGTGCACCTTTAGCAGATGGAGAACGTCCAGTGAGGAGAGGGTCAAGAATCCAGGAATCTTTTGGATAACATTACTGATTCATTGCCATGCAAGCAGGTGACCATACCAGTGAGCTGCCTTCGTAACGCACATGAGAGCCATTACTAATTAGGCCGCGTAGCCGAGTGGTCAGTCGCCGGTGTGTCAGTACACGTGCCTTGAGTGACCGGGGTTCAAGCCCGTGATCGCTGAATACGGTGCTGTTTCTTGTATTCTGTCCATCTTGTGAACTCCTCTGACCGTTTGGTCGTCCCGGAGTATAAACAGAAAATTTATTTATTTAGTAGTGGCTCTCATATATTATATATTTATACAATGTGTTTTTCTTTACTTTTCGTTTATTTATTATTCACATCCTTGATTTTTTGTTAACTCGATATTACATTGCCTATTTTTGTTCAGCAAACTGTACGAACTCCTCAACTGTAATGTTTAAGACACAAACAACCCGATTTTGTTGCAGGTCGACCTCGAGGTATCCTCCGATTCTTTTGAGCTATGTTTTGTTTTTTTTTTTTTTTTCCTTCCGACTAGCAGTTTGCCATGTAGCAGTCTGGAAGAAGATTTAGCCATCTGATAAAAAGGAAATTTATTTCTGCAACAAGCGGGTAAACAGTATGGCCCAAGCTCCTATCATTCTGAGATCTATATAACATTGAATTTAAAGGGAAGTCGCATAACTATTTCTTTCAAGGAAACAGTCCTTCAATAACACAAATTTCTTGAAGAATATACAAGCGTCACCTTTTAGAAAAAGGAGTGGTATGCCACACAGACCCATGAGAATTTACTACATTATAAGTTTAAGAAATTGCAGTGACTGCAGTAATTTTTTTATAAATATTATCGTATATCGGTCTTTTCATTTTTACCTTAACGTTTAACATATCGATTCCAATAGAACTCTGCTATTTAGCAATTTAAACTGAAATACGCCTAAGTTGTCACTACTGAAAAGTCATCCCAAAATAAATAGTCTTTCAACAAATTACTTAAAGTAACTCTGAGAAAGGAGGAACCTATAAAAATAACAACTGCAATTTGGCTTATAAAATAAAAAAAAAGGACTGAAAGCGATTGACTCTTCTATGATACTCTTCCACAATCGTGAAGGCATCTTTATAATTTTTTTTTTTTAAATAACTGAACTAGATATCTATAGTGCACATAAAGAGGCTATTTACTAAGGAATGAAGGGAAGACAAAAGCTGTCGTGACAGAGAAACGCACCCTTTCTTTCGCTAATCCATTCCTAACGGTCTTTATCACGTAGAAAACCCTTTCAATAAGATAGTCAACCAACCAGTGGCGCCCTTGTGGACGGACCCATCCCACCACTTCCTGTGTTAACCGATGACTCAGTGCGGAGGTTGAAGCTAGTGTACCGAAGGCCGGCAAATGACAAGTCATAGCCTACAACGACCAGGTTAGGAAGAATCCTAATGTGTGTATAGAGGAGGGGGGAGGAGAGGAATCGTTTTCCCATCTACATTTTTACATGAATGAAAAAGCTTTTCAAAGAATGGGAATAGTTTCCGCACTAGAAAGTTTGACCTCTGTTGTATTTCTTTCACCCATCATTCCAGCAGCACGTCATGGGTTCCAATTCCTTAATATATAGGCGGTGTGTGTGTGTTCTTTTATTGTAAGCAATCCATCATGGGAACCGCTGCAAAATCGTGTTGCGCCTAAATCTCACACTGACCTCCGCCCCTTCAGTGGTTTGATTACAGATTAGACAGGACTTCAAGAATGGCTGCTTCGGAAACAACTGACACGCATATGTATAAAATTTGTGCAATGAAACCAGTGCGCAAAACAGAATGTGCATATCGGTTTCTATCTTTGGATGTTCAATTATATAAAGTTTAGCCAAATTTTCAAAAGTATTTATTAAAATCAATCTACTTTATTTTCGATAGCGCTATACTTCGGTGAACTCCAATTCCTTTAGTAACCTTTAATTAAAAACTGAGTTATAAAAAAATACTAATAATAAATCATAAAAATCAAAATTTATTAAAAACAACAGGTACGACTGTTGCATTTTACACTGCGTAAAAACTAAAACTTAATTTAAGAAAGAATAAAATGATTCAAGAGCAATGAACATAATCAGCTCTAAAATTCATTAATACGAAATTCCCTCTTAGCTTTTACGTTTAAACAGGTGATTATGTTTAAACAGTGAAGAAGAAAGCCCACAGAGAATTAACAAAACATTACAAATTTAAAATATTGGAGAAGGAAAAAAACAAGAGCACGATGGCTACTTTTATCCTTGCACTTATTTTGCAATATAATTAACTCTTCCAGAAAAACTCGATCTAATAACATACTATCTTTAAACTATAAAAATTATCCAGCTTAGTCACCAACTGAAATAGCTAATATGTTCACTACTTATTTTGAAGAAATAAGCATTCTTGGAATAAATCAGTAAGCAATTACAATTTAAATGGCTGTGCGATAATAACGGCGGCTTCAGAATTTCTGGTTAACAAAGATTTACTCATCACTTTTCTGATCACAAGAGAAGACACTTAAGAAACCAGACAATTCATCTGGTATTGATGGGATCCCTCTATTGTTTTTGTAAAATAAAATAAATAAATAATCACAAAGGATGATAAAAATCTTACCAGTTATTATAAAACCATAAATAACTTTTGATGGCGTCCATAAGTAAACGTGCTTTGAGTGAGCGAGGTTCAAGCCGGTGACTACTAAATATGGTGCTGTTTCTCGTATTCTCTTATGAACTGTCTCGTATTCTCTTTCTACCTTATGAACTGCTCTGACCGTGTGGTCGTCCTGGAGTATAAACAGAAAATTTATTTATTTTATAGATACAGTAGTGTAGCGTACATACAGCGAACCCGAGCAATACAACAGAGACCAGAAACGCCCCCTGACACTTACAATGAACCGATAAAATTAAAGACAGTGGTCCCCAAAATTGAATTTTGCACTAGGCCCCATAAAAATTTTCTAAGTCGCTGTATATACCCATATCTTGAATTCTTGTGGGCGGAGGAGGGAGATAACATACAATAACACCTAAAAACATTTTTCAATATTTTGAAGCGTACATTGCAGAACAATAACAGGGATTTTTCAGGGGCAAAAGCCAGTTGTCACAAATCTCACCGTCTTTTGACAAGTTCATGGCTAAAGCTGATTGCTGTGGTTTACACATGCCTGTCAACCATCTTTAATTCTGTACTTTATCTTCAAAAATATAAGGTTTTCTGAAATGGTATCCTTCAGCCTTTTCAAGGATAGTCAATAAGATTACCCTAAAATGAACTAGAATTATCCGACCTGGGAGGAGGTTCCGCAAAATCTGGATTAGGACTTTCGCTCTTTGTAATATTTATGAATGAGCTATGCTTGTGCATCACTCACTCAGACAAAACTTATTCATGTGATCAGTATAAAGCTGTTCGATTCTGTTCGCGACTAATAGTGCATATTAAATTCCACTTTGAATTTCACTAAACTGACCACTATGGCAAGAAACTCACTCCAATAATCTACAACACGCTGCCCGAAAGTAAACGTCACAAAATTCTTTTACTCCCAAAATTTTGTATGTGTCCCTGGTTATTTTCTCTTCTGCCAGTAAAAATATACCTCACTCGCTCATTTTAGTGATTTCCTTTACAACCTTATATACCTCTGCCAAGTTCCCCTAAGAAGTTTAGTTGTCAATCTTATAGGTCCGCACTTTCCAAGCTGTTCTTCATATGGACATCTATTAGCACCTTTTACCAATCTGGTTTCCCTTTTCTTTCTAGAACACTTCCTAGTAGTTCAATATCTTTCTTACAGTATGGCCTTCAGACTTGGACATAATACTGCATTCTAAATCCGATCTAACCACGTCTTATACAAAAGCGTAATGACATCCTTTCCCGTATTTGCGAAGGCCCTATATAAAAAATAAGCGACACACACACACACACCAATGAGCCTTCCTAGCCGCTTAAAGGTAAACTGCAGCCATTATCAACCCACTGCAGGATGGAAGCCTCCTCAACAATTCATGTTGAGGGAAATGGACCATAATCTGCCACGTTGGTCCAGTGCGAGTTGGCAGATCGACCGTATTTAGCAGTCAAGGGCTTGAACCCCGGTCTACTCAAGGAGCGTGTGTTACTGCATCCCGCTCCTGGCTACGGAGGCGGGGAGCGGGATGCAGTTTCTTTCACATGGAAAGAAAATTGTCTTGACTAAAAACTTTCCCGTTTTTTTTTTTTTTTTTTTTTTTAGAAACGTACTAGCCGAGTGGTTGACGATAAGTGCAGTAGCACATGAGTTCAGTTAGTATTACCAAATGATGCCGACAAGAGGACTTTTTCTCCATTAAACAAAAAACAAAAACAAAAAAATATTCATGCTAGTCCCGTTACCACCGAGTAACAGTTAACCATCTAAATCCGTTTAGAATTTAATCAGATTCACTGCCCCTCCTATGCTGGGAGACAACTTATTCCAGTATTTCGACAATCCGCTGCCCGTAGATAAAATTAATAAGATCCAATCTTCTGTTATTCCTTCAGAGTTTATATTTGCGTCCCCCCCCCCGGTTCTCAATGACCTTCCTCATTCATTTTACTTAATCCCTTCAGCACTTTATTCACCTCAATCCCCCTTAAGATTTCCAGTTGTCCGTTTGCGATCCACAACTAAAGCATCTTTATAAGTGCATTGATTTACACACATCACTGCTCTGGTCGCTCTTCTTTGAATCCTCCTCAGAAGCTCCATGTATTTTTAGGTGCAGTTTCCGGACCTAAATACAATATTCCACATGTGGCGTAACGATCGTCTTGTATAGAGAGATAATGACGTCCTTCTCCTTAATGGCAAAGGTTCCAAGAAAGGACAGAACATTTTTGAATTCACATTTTACGGGGAATACCGCAGGTTCATCACTGGAATTTCTCCTTTTTTAATATTTATCAATAACTGAACGTTGGTCGCGTTCCCTAAGAGAGTAAAATTGTTAATATATGTTAACTATTTTAAAACTGTTTAGTTTATATCCTATAAACATCAACTGGTCTGTAGCGCATTGCAGAACTTTAAACATGTACAGCACCTGGGCTTTTAACAACTTCATATAAATTTAGCCGCAGGCAGAAGTGAAGATAATTCTTGCACTACTTCTATTAGAATGAGCAGCGGCATGGAGCGAGGGATGCTGGGAGTTTCAGGGACTGATGGCAGTCATCATGAAACAAATAAATGCATGGGATATGTTAGGGTAACTAAGAATAGGTGTATGTACACCAATGCTAGAAGTATAGTAAATAAATCTGATGAATTTGAAGTGGTGGTCAACACATCAAAGGCGGATATTGTTGGAATATTAGTGACGTGTGTCATACAGATATTAGGAATGCAAAATTGGAGAGTACATTTGTGTACAGGAAGGGGGGAGGGGTTATGCCGTTAATTAAGAAAAACAAAATCAAAGGAAGTGCATCCAGTTGACATAGATGGACAACGCAATGTTGAGTCAGTTTGGCGTTACATAAGCACTGGGTTTTTTTGTTTTGACGTGAATACGTCTTTAAATTCGGTCCGGTATGGGGGGGGTCTCTACGAAAACTCTAGCGACCAAATAAATGGCAAGATTTGTCGCGCCTATATCTCGTAAACTATAAATGATAATCTAATGATTTAAATTTTGTTGTATTGAGGGTTTATGTCCGTATATAAAATGGTGGGTAGTGGGGTGCAGCGGTGAGCGGGGGAGGGGTAGCGCTTGCGTGAGAACACTGAAAATGGCGACGCCGCGCTGCGTTTGGGCAGTGCAACTTTGGATTGCGAAGGGATATGACGTTGAAATTGGTGTCGATTTGTAGAGAATAACAGGATATACAATATTATTTAGCAATAATAACCGATAAAATAAAATTTGTAAAGTTATAAGCCGATAAGTGTGCCGAGTTGAAAATTTTCATGATGTCGAAAAAATTGCAAAGGAAATATGAACAGAAATGTAAGAAACGTATATCATTGAAAGAAAAATTCAAATTTTCAACGTGAGTTCAACTTGAAGTATATTTCTACATCGCTCACTACTCTGGGCAACACTTGTATAGCTTTAACCTTTGTAAGAAACATCGATGTAAATACTATGCCATATGTATCTTACTTCTCCTATCATCGGCTTTTGATAGATAAAATTATACTTCACTTATAACCACCAAGACTTTATTCATTTACATCTTACCCTTCCTCTAATAACACAGACGGATTAACGCCTTAATCCGTCTGTGTTATTAGAGAAATGGCGCATCAGCATCTAGGGCTGTTGTGCGCCAAATATATGCACTGGGAAAGCACAAATAACAGTAGGAGTGTGTTATAGGCCTAATGACTCGAATGAGTACAACGAACAATTGTACAGAGAAATAGAGTGGCTAGTAAATCAGAATGTCTTATAATGGGGGATTTTAACTTTCCAGATACTGACTGGAACTTGTGCAATGGTCACTCGCACACTAGCAAGAGAGGGTAATACTCTTGATCTGGTTATCAGCAGTGATCATTCGTGTATTAAGAATTTGCAGATAAAGGAACCACTAGGTGGCAGTGATCACAGTGTACTGATGTGAAATTTACTTAAAGATATAATTACCATCAGAGGTAAAGGAAAGGGTTATTGTTTTCGTAAAGTTGACTACAGCGGTCTCAGACAGTTTTTAAATTCTGTACAGTGGGACCAACTGATGATGTTACCAACAGCAAATTCTAAGCGGGAAGCATTCAAGGAATTAACCGTGGAAGTTACTAGACTTTTCATACTATTAAGAAATATTGTTCAAGGTTTAAGCCTAAATGGTTGTCAAATGAATTAATGAGACTCGTGGTAGAGAAGAAAAATACATGGGATGCGTATAAATTATCACGCGACACAGAAGCCTATGGTAGATATAAACTAGCCTGTAATCAAGTCAGAAAGGAGATTAGGCAAGCAAAGGCTTATTGTGAGAAATCTTTGACAAAGGATGCTAAGAAAAACAGCAAGGATTTCTTTACTTATATAAACTCTAAAATGAAGGGGATTAATCAGATTGGTCCACTTGATATCGATGGTTCGACTGTTGATGATCCTGCTCAGATAGCAAACAAACTGAATAAGTATTTTGCATCTACATTCACACATGAGGAGTTATTAAGGAAGGAAAATGCCAGAAGTTTATCAAATTGTAACAGGGTGGTTAATGATTTTGTAATAACTGAGAACAAAGTGGAGGAGAAATTGTTGAAGTTAAACGTAAGAAAGGCACCTGGGAGTCAATTGGATCTATCCAGTTATATTAAAGGAAGCGGCAAAGGAACTAAGTAAACCTTTAGCCATAATTATGAGAGTATCCTTGGACTCGGGGGAAAGTACCCACGGATTGGAGATGTGCAAATGTATCCCCAATTCACAAAGGGAACTCGCAAGGTGACACGAGTAATTACAGACCAGCCAGTTAGTTTAACTTCTGTTCTGGTAAAATAATGGAGTCACTGGTTAAAGATGCATTGCAGGATCATCTAGACAAGACTGCAGCAATAATTCAGACACAGCATGGGTTTGTTAAGAGAAAGTCTTGTCTGACAACTTTGATAGGATATTATGATGTGGTTACAAAGGAACTGGATGCAAAAAATAATTTTGATATCATATACTTGGATTTCAGGAAAGCTTTTGACACTGTTGCGCATGGAAGATTACTGTACAAATTGGAGCAGAATGGTATTAGGGGTACGTTGCTACAATGGATAAAAGGATGGTTGAGTAGGAGAAGACAGAGGGTGGTAATCAATGGATGCTGCTCGTCGTGGACTAATGTTATTAGTGGAGTCCTACAGGGTTCGGTGTTGGGCCCACTGTTGTTTTGTATATTTATCAATGATATCGATGAAGGTATATCAATATCAGGCTTAGTGTCGAAGTTTGCAGATGATTCAAAGGTTGGCAGGGTTGTTAATGACAGTAATGGCAGTGTGCTACTGCAACAGGATCTAGAAAATTTGGGCAGATGGGCTGAGAAGTGGCAACTGAAGTTTAACATTGACAAATTCAAAGTACTGCATATGGGTAAAAGTAACCTCAGAGGAACGTACCAACTGTGTTGTGCTACACGCTAAGAAAATGAAAAAGATCTGGGGATAATTGTGCAGTCAGATATGAAGTTTTCTGAGCAATGCAGACAAGCTGCAAGAGCAGGTCATGGGTTTTTTGCAATGATATACAAGAATTTTGCTAGTAGGGAAAAGGAGGTTATTATCCCTTTGTATAAGGCAATTGTCTGGCCACGCCTTGAGTAATGCGTTCAGGTCTGGTGGCCTCACTTTAGGAAGGATGTAGATTTGTTTGAGCGTGTACAGAGAAGGGCAACAAGATTGGTGTGGGGAATGAAGGGATCCTCTTACCAAGGGAGGCTTAAGTTCTGAAAATTAGTGTCTGGAGACTAGGCACCTGCGAGGTGATCTGATTGAGGTGTATAAGGCCTTGAGTGGGTTGAGCACGCTGAATTCCGATGAGATTCTTCCGCTTGCTCAGATTACGAACCTAAGGGGGCATAAATTCAAATTGAGGAAAGACAGTTGTAGAATAGATGTGCGGAAATTTGTCTTTAGCCAGCGGGTGGTTAATTGCTGAAAGAAACTTCCATCTGTCGTTGTGGAAATTGATAGCTTAAATAAATTCAAAGAGGAACTGGACAAACTTTTAGAGGGAATGGTTGTGTGAATTTTTTTTATTTAACTAATTTATTATTATTTTTGGCTGATGCTTCATAAGCTAATACGCTTGCTTTCTTGCATCACATGCCTCTATTACTATAGTGTATTAACAAATGTAAGGTTATTGCATTTGTTTGTAACTCTCAAAGTTCAGAGGCAAAACATATTATATGATTATCATCAGATGATACTAAGAGACAAATCAGTTGTGGATTTGGGCATACATTCCAACTGCTCATTTTCCTCTTATGTAAGCCAAATAACAGAAAAGCCTATATGAAGACAGGCTTTAATTGAAATAGACAGAAGTCCAATTGATGGCCTCAGTTTTGCCTCAGCTTGAATTTGCAAATCCAGTAAGGATATCAATTCTTTCTACTTTAAAATATAAATCCGAATTGCCAAATCTTTACTAAAACAAGGTAGAATATTTTTTACACAGGAGGATTGAAAAGCCGCTACCTATTTTTAAATTTCTGCTGTACGGGTAGCACGAAATTAAAATATGGTTTCTTAGAACATTTCATAACATTAATTATCCTACACTACACTTCTATTTTAGGTAAGGAATGGCTGGGTAACTGAGTATCATCTTGTTTGTTTCCTTGTTTTTTTTTTTTTTTTTTGCGCATCGGGATCTATGGCCAATAATGCACTGTACATATGGCAAGTAGTAAGTTATTTTTTATAGACAAATTTGCAAAACTATTATTAGAAACGGCTTTTTGGTTTCCTAGCTAAAGGAGGTGATATACAGTATCATTTTTATAAATCTGAAAATATTTGAGACATCTGTTTCATTATCCAAAAATGAAGTATGAGTGAGACTTCACTGCTGGCTGAACTGAAAAGATTCTGGCGTTGCCTTGTATATTTTTTGTGCATTTCAAACGGATATACCTTACTACAAGCAATGTGTTGCAAATGACATTGAGAGGAACCCTCCGCTCTTAAAAGGTGAGCATGATTTGATAAGTATTTCCTAGAATTGCCGCGTATCCCAGAGAAATGTGCTTTTTTCAGATTCAGTTATGGTATTCAAAGAGGTGGTTATTTCATTTAAAACTGGGTGGATAACGTCCACTGTTTTCCATGGCTTGGATTGCACTTAAATAATCGTGAAAATTATATTATTTTTAATGTAAAAGGACTCAAACATATGGCAACTCATAGGCCAATGTGGTGCGCGGAAAAACTGCGGCTACTCCAACATATGTCGTTCTTTGACCCATCTGTATGTACTACAATGTAGTTTGGGAACTGATCCACTGTAGCTGGATACAGTTGCAAGAAAATTTCTTAGTGTAACGCAAAATTTTTCTATTTATGGAGATATAAATCACATGGAGGTGGAGTCACGTTCCAAAGAACAGGGAAAAGTCGAGGGGTATTTGCAAAGTCATCGAAAGTCAGATTTAAATCTGGTAACAATTGTTTGGTTTCATGCCTAAGGGTTTGTGCGGCGGTTCTGGCATAACGTGTTGTGTTGAGGAGTGAAAGCATCTATTAGTTTGTCAAGTTTAGATTTATTAAGGTTCTATATAACTGTAACCAGGTAATGTGATCAGCTCCCCACTTATTTGCTGAGAGAACCTAAAAGATATTTAGTTTTTGCCGAAACGATGTTCTTTTTATGTTCTCTATAAATACAAGTTTACAGTCTGATGTGGGTGAAGATTGAGCTGGCGGCAAAAACGGATGCGCGCTGTTCTTTGTGGACAAAGTTGAAAGACACTGCGGATACTTGTGACTTACAAGGATCCGTAATAAAAAATAAATAAATTTTCTGTTTATACTCCGGGACGACCAAACAGTCAGAGGAGTTAACAAGATAGACAGAATACAAGAAACAGCACCATATTCAGCAGTCACGGGCTTGAACCCCGGTCACTCAAGGCACGTGTACTTATGCACCCGCGCGCCTGACCACTAGGCTAATAGCTGTTCAGTGAAGGCGTAAAGCTAAACAGGAAAGTTATGCAACACAGAATCCTAAAACCATTAAATAATACCACTAATGATAGCAGAATCTTTGGCTGATAAAAGACGCAGTAGAAGCCTATCCACTTTTGTGTCAGTAAACAATATTAGAATATGTGTGCATGAAACTGGGCCGACTTGCCATTCTGTACATAATATTAAAAACAACACTGATATGGAAACCACACTAAAAGCAACTGTTGTACAGAAAGATTGAGATCGAAGTATGGAGTTTTCTGAAAATATGCTTTAATCGCCTGGAAAGACCTCTTAAAGAACATTATTTGATCAGATGCGGCCATTTATTTTAGAAGATACTAAAAATTCAGACAATACCTCGCTTTTCTTTTTATATATAAATGGGGTAAATTATCTTTAAGAAGGAGAGCTCTCCATCACACTTCAGTATGATGGAGCGCTTTTGTGTGAAAGTGGCGCTTAGTGTTCATTTCCCTAACAAATGGGTTTTTTTTTTTTTTTTTGGGACCATTAGCAACTAAGGATATATTGCTCCGGGATATGCGGTGGTCATTCCCTGACCTTTTCGCATCCTCCGTATTTGGTGGTGACGGGCTCGAACCGCGGTCCAATCAAGAAGCGTGTGCTAAGCACTGCTGCTCCTTCCCACCTGGCTACGTAGACGCCAACAAATGGATTGGCAAACGTGGACCAACAAACAAAAAGGTCTGCAAGGATCTTCGATTTTGCCCAATGATTTTTCCTTTCGAGACTGAGCCAAAAGAAAAAAAAATTACTAAACAAAGCCAAGAACTGTTTATGAGATGGAAGAAGTTATCAGTGAAATGACTAGCAGTGTTCTTGTGAACTTTCTGTCAGCTTCAGTTAAAAATGTGGTAATCACATTAAGAAACGTCGTTGACAATGTTTCGATGGG
The DNA here is from genome assembly GCF_048544385.1 of Mastigoproctus giganteus. Lineage (NCBI taxonomy): Eukaryota > Metazoa > Arthropoda > Arachnida > Uropygi > Thelyphonidae > Mastigoproctus > Mastigoproctus giganteus. Next base: position 57,442,595 of record NC_143580.1, read on the forward strand.
AATATGAAGTAAATCGTATTGATGATTATGAACAAGTATTACATTGCACATATGCAAACATTTGAACAATTATATAAAAAATAAATCCTACAGCTATCACAAGTGAACAAGAAACATATATTTCCTATGAAACTGTTTGGTGTGCGTAATTTTAAAAAATTACTTGATATTATTTGTCGATTAAAGCTTCCGTTTCTGATAAGGGAGTAGGCTCAGCTATGCTGCCAACGTGACCAGCCAGACTTACTGCAATCAAGTTCGACTAGTTGCCAAGGTTTTCCTGGCTTCATGCCAACATCTGCCTCACATCTTTCATTCTCTCGACGCGCAAGGTCGTTTGGTTTGGTTTATTAAAACGCGAAAAGATACTTGCACAAACAGTTCAGGGAACTAATTGGGAAACAAATCATGGTTTTTTTTTTTTTTTATTTTACTTTTATTTTTCATGAAGGGACGATAGGATATAAAGCACAAAGAACAAAGCTGCCAATACTGTCCAACGTAACGATGCACTCAGCCCAAAAATTGTTTGCTTCTTCCATGATATATCCCCCCCCTCCAATATTCTTGAAACAACATCTCATATTCACCATCCGGATGTTACTTTTTTTTTTCCCTGCACACACAGAAGTTTTGTAACACAATGTAATTATTCAATACTAAAGCTATCCACCTATATAAATAGAAGAATATTTGTATCTTAGCACACAATACAGCAATAATGTACATATTCAAAGATTTCATCGCCTAGCTAAGAAAGAACTGCTGCCAGCTTGTAAATGGTAAGCCCTGTAACACAATTAACTTGATTTACATTACGCTCCCATAATATCCTTTTAAAGATTCACGAACAGTGAAAGAGTGAGTAATTAACCGGAAAATCACCTATTGAGTAGTAAATGTCAAAAATTCAAAGGTATGACTTTTGGAGCCAGCTGTGGTATTGGAGTGGAGTACGTGAACACGAGCAATGATTCGGTAATGTACCCATTTTTATTATATTTCAGGCGCGTTCTTCCCCCCCCACTTAAATTAACTGAATTCTCCCACTTGTGATTCATAAAGTGAAAAGTAAATAACTTTTAACCAATTGATTCTTGATACGCGTATCATACTTGTATATAAAAAAGATAATTGTTTTCAATGGACTTCGTAGGCACCAATCAATCTTTCAATGGGAAGCAATCAGTGAACTCATTGCGCAGATAGAAACACTTCTTTGAAGAGCTGTACTACGGACATGGGATATTGTGAAGAGTGTTTTCGTAGCACACGTAGATATCCTCGTACAGCTGGATACGTCTGAATGCTACAGCCAACTTTAACACTGTTTCCGACAAGGCGCATCCCTTCATATACTCACAGTTTATCCAACTGAAAACAGTTATTTCCAGAAGGACAACGCGAAATGTTAAAAGGGACGTATCATCCGGGAATGAAGAGTAACTTTATCATACTTCATTGATCGACTCAGTATTCGGATCCGAACCAGACTGAACATCTGCAGGATAAGGTGGAACAAACTGTTCGTGGCACAGATCTGCCACCATCCAATCTGGGACAACTGCTGAATACGATTGCGTCTACCTGAGTTAGCATCCCTGTGAAACGCTTTCGGTACCTCATAGAACCCTTGCCCCGATGATTTTAGGCTGTAACATGGTATTACTCACTATTAAGGGGTTTAATCTAATAAATTAACCATTCAGCATATATAACAGGACAGTTATTCAAGTGAATATAAAAGAGCATTGTTATGACGCCGAGAATTGATTCATATAATAAATTAACATTAATTAAAATTATTTATTTCTACAAGAGAAGCGGAACAAACAGGAACAGTTTCTGCAAAATGGAAGTCATTGATACACTGAAAACACTGAGATAATATTATGCAAATTGATACTCGGCTCAAATAAGTAAAGCCATCCTAATCAGATATATAAGATAAAACCACATTTTTTTCCAGAATTACATAACATATTATCATTTTTTATATTTTTAATTTATTTGTAATAATACTCTAAAGACCTTGTATTCTCTATCTTATTTAAAATACCTTTAGTTTTCTGATGGAAGGGAGTGATGCACATGAAGAGGAGCACAACATCAAAAGCTTGATGTTGTGCTCCTCTGTTGCCGACATACACTGGTATTCAAAGAAAGTGTATCACCTAGGAATTTCTAACCCTTTTTCGTGATATTATGTCACTAGCATCACAAACAGAAATATAAACAAAAGATATTTATTAATAGTTACGGCAAAGCTAAGTAATATTTGACAGGTGCTCTCAAAATATTCCACAATGAGCATTTGCAACCACATTACTGTCGAACCTCTAATGCAGAAATGAAGCTAAAGTAACCACAGAAGTGCCTACTTGCACTTTTCGCCCGATGACAAGGAGCAGAGTAGTCCTGAAAGATGCAGTTACTTGGCAGGTTGAAATGGTCTCTAATGGTTGGCAGCAATTTGCCTTCCAATATAGCCAGGTATCCGTTGGCATTTACGGAACCTTTTATAAACTGCAAGAACCTTTTGTAACCTACTCCGCGATACGAAATGCACTCCCATATCATTTGGCTGGTAGGGAATTTCACTGTAGACACCATCCAGTCTGGATGGTATTCTTCACCGCGTCTACGGCGAATCGTTTGTCTCACATCAGAGCCGTGAAGGTTGAATTTCTTCTCATTCGAGAAAATAACTGACTTCCACTACTCGGGGGTCCATTTGACATGCTCCTTACACCAAATTAATCGGACCTTTTTCATTTTTTGTGTGAGGAGCAACTTCTTAGGACGACGGGCTACAAGTCCATTTTTGAAGAGGCGTCTTCTGACTGTTACTGCATTTGCTACCACTCCTGTATTCCCATTCTCTTTTCAGCTCAGACGAAAAAACTTGAAGGTTTTTAAGGTATAAGCACTTCAAAACGCGGTCCTGTTTTGCCGTAGGGACTCGTTTGCGTCCGGTTCCTTTTTTTTCCTATTCACGTAAGCAACAATAGCACTCTTTCTTCGTGGCGTCAACTGCACGTAACTCGCCATCCTGACACAAGTAAGGAATGACTGCAACTCTTGCAGAGCGTGCTTATATAGCTGAAAGTAACAGCTGATGCAATATTACGTCATCACCTACGCGTGTCAATCTTATCTAATGGAATCTGTAAGAAATATTGCCATATACTTAAGTTATTCGGACGACAATTACAATTTTATGGGGTGATGCACTTTCTTTGAACGCCAGTGTAGAATGTTGCCGACATAGAATAAGTTCCTTTACAAATTAACACAACAGACTGTTACTAGTCAAGCATATGAAGCTCTGCACTTCATTTAGAAACAATCTAATAGGTGTTTTTTTTTTTTTTTTTTTTTTTCCACTCCGAAAACTTTATATTAAAGTGCTGTTCTGTAAAATTTAAACCTCCAGACGCAAGCAGCATTGTTAATTTACTAGCATCAGCTTGAAGTTTTAATTAATGATAATCTGAAACACCGTTTCAAATATAGTACAATTATACAATGAAAAGATTGTCTGGTCTGCAGAAAACTAACAACTTGAAAAACTTCATAAGAGAAAATACAACTAGAACTAGTATTCACACACTTTAGTATCATTGAATATGCCTTTAGGAACAAGCTGCTGAGTATGAGAACTGTGCTGTAGTTACAAAGTTATTACGAAATATCCAAGTGGGGTGTATTGACCTCGTGTGTCCAGGCAACATTATGCGTGCTGCGAATTACAATTTGTTGCACTGGTATTGAATGCTCACTCAGGCAATGAAATGCACTTGCACGTCTAGCCACGGGATTTCAAATTCAAGGAGTACGACAAAAACTCCCACCAATGTCAATAATTTTATCAAACATCATCCATAAGTTTCTGTGGGGTTTCGTTACGAACAAGATTCATATCGGAGTTTCAATGTTAAGAGTCAATATTAAAAGAAAAAAAGGACCGTGACTTCACATGAGATCATGATGAGAATGAACCTAACCATAATGACTGTGGAAAAAAATTGGAATAAATGTTAGAATAGCTAGCTTAATTTAATTTTGGATATCGGCCACAATTTATTATTTGCAAAGATAAATAGGATCTCAGAAGAAATTTTATCCCTTCCATTTTCGAAACCTAATTTATGCTCTTTTGTTTTTAAATTAAAGAAATAGAAAGGTTAAACACTGATGCTTTACATACATGCATATATTATCAAACTGCATACTGCGTTATAACTTCTAAAGGAATGAAAGTAAGCTACCATTAAAAATGTCCATATTTAATATACTTTTGCATAATCACTGCAAATGAAATGTGCATTGTCCTACACAAAATAAATTGTCTGTAATCTGTATGGAAGTTTCTCCAATACGGTAGAAAAACGTATTACGCAGTCCTAATACGAGGAAAGAGGATGGGAGGGGGCATTCCCTATCGATAAGACTAATACCTACTACAATCCAAGCAGCTAGAATTTGGATGCGAAAGATGATTTTCGCATGCACACAAAAAGATTTCATTAAACTTCACAACTGAATTAATAAAAAAAAATATATATATATATATCTCAGCAAAAGAAAAATAAAATAAAAATAAATAAATAAATAAAACAGAATACTCATACTATTCCCATTCCGACAAGATAAGCATCTAACTCCTCTGAATTTATTCGATTCACTGCCTCTGCCCAATAGGTTAATCTCGTGAGATCAATCTTCTATTGTGCGTGAGATCCAATCTTCTTCTGTGCCCACAGCACGCCTGCTGTGGGCACAGCAACACTAGCACTGGACTATCGAGGATTGGAAAACAGTTGCTTGGTCTGACGAGTCGAAGTTCCTGGTGCATCATGTTGATGGAAGGCTCAGAATTTGGCAAAAACATGAATTCATGGACCCGTCATGTCTGACGACTACTGTGCAAGGTGGTGGGGGCAGTGTTATGGTGTGGGGAATGTTTTCTTGGCACACGTTGGGTCCATTGATACCCATGGATTCACGTCTGAATGCCACATCGTACCTAAACATCGTTGCTGACCAAATGCATCCGTTCATGTTGACAGTTTCTCCTCAGTCAGATGGTTACTTCCAGCAGGATAATGCGCCGGTGCACAAAGCACGAATCACTATGGAATGGTTCCAGGAACATGACAATGACTTTTCTTTGCTGCAGTGACCCGCTCAGTCCACGGATCTCAATCCTATTGAACATCTTTGGGATGAGCTGAAAAAGGCTGTTCGGTGCAGGCCTTCACCTCCGTCGAATCTCAAGGAACTGCGTGACACACTCGTGTCTGCATGATACTCCATTCCTACACGTTTTCAGCATCTTGTTCAATCCATGCCTGGACGAATTCAGGCTGTTTTGAAGGCTCAACACGCTGCTAGGTAGGTGTACCTAATAAAGTGGCAGCATAAACACTTTATTGTTAAATAAAGGAAGTACAGGATAAGACAACCTAAGGAAAGAATGTACAGCTAAAAACACGAATATGCGAATAATTCAGCACTTTCGTTCGACCCTTCTATGGCTGCTAAATACAGTTAATGATTAGTTGTAAACTCCAGCCCAACAGAACATTTTAAATGTGGGTTTTGGGAAAGAAATCAGTTGGAACTATCCAAATGCCTTAGTAATCAAAATGTCGTAAATGAATTTGTTAGCATTTTAACAATACAGATAGGAGAAAAAGGTTAGACAAATTAGGCGAGCAAAGTTCAAAAAATGATCGAAGTTCATAAAAGATCAGAAAGTTTCAGCTACACGAGTTAAAAATAGAAACAATACACTTGGAGAATTTAGAAAACTGCAATCCGTAACCTTTGATCTGATATGATACAATAGAGATATTTTTCATCATTACAAAGAATAATTCCAAATCTGTTTTTGTATTTGTTATTAAATACAGGGAAACAAACTTTGAATTATTATTTCTATTGGTGAATAGATCACTGGTTAGAAGGCTGCGCCACAGTCAGCCATAAAACAAAATGGTTACTGTTGAAAAAAAAGAGCAATGTGTTTTGTGGCTTGCTGCTACGAATTAACCAATTCTAGTTAAACGTAATCATCATCGGGTGCTTAGGAAGCATCCACACTAAGTGTTCCAAATTTTTTATGCGTATATGGGAAAGTTCAAGAAAACTGGAAGTTTACTGCATGATACTGGTAGGTGACGGCTTCGAACGTTAGAAGTTTAGTAAACGATTCGTAATGAATGCCATCGAAGCCCAAAAAAGTCAATTCGATGGGCTTCCCGAGAATTTCAAATTTCGAAATAAAAAGTACACGATATCACTCATAAAAGAATTTGATTATCTGTTATAACGTTCAAGTGTTGCAGCAGTTATTACCAATAGACAGACTAGCACGTGAATTGCTTGCCACCACAGTGATTCAGTTAATTGAGGATGATAGTCTCCTACAAAAAGTGTGCTTTTTTGATACAGCAACTTTTCATATTTCAGGTCATCATTGTAAGTCGTTAGCATACATATGAGAGTCCGAAAACCTATATGTCGTGCGTGAAAATGCGTGATGGTGCGAGCTTTATCATAATCACATTTACTGGTCCTCTTTTTTTTTTTTTTTTTTCTTCTCTTTTTCTGGCTCTGAAAAGTCAATTAATGATACAATCTATCTCAACCACTCAGATAATTATGTGCTCAACTGGTGGGGGAATATCAACCGAATGTCTCCCCCCCCCTCAACAGCATGGAGCCTCGCTTCATTGGTAGTCTCCTGTACCTGTCTCTTTATTTGAGAAATCTCTTCTGAAAACGTTAACCACCCAAATAATGCCACATCAGCCACCGCAGATCCACTATGCCACCCGGTCAAGATCCACCGCTACAAATCTAGTCACCACCACTACCAAGATCCTCGAGGCATTTGAGCACCGTTCGGAAATCACTGTTACTTATATGGACGTCCAGGCAGCATTTGATTCCGTATCCGTTCACGCGTTGGTAAGGCTATTACGTGATTATTACCTCATTGGCGGAGACGTGCTCTGGTTCATTTAGACAATGCTTGAGAACAGGACTATTATTGTTCACGATGCCTACACCAGAACTATTACAGCTGGAGTCCCACAAGGTGGGGTCCTCTCTGGTATTTTGTTCTCAGCTGTTCTTCTGCCTTTCGTGACGGGCCGAAATGATATTATCACCTTCGCTGATGATATATAAAGCTGTTCACTGCTATCAACCCCGGAGACACTGCTGACTACACAAATGTCTTAATCGTACAGAAAATCCAAAACCTCGAGGCCTTCCTCTCCGGTTTCGGCCTTCACATCAATCCTGAGAAGTCGAAACAGTTGACTTTCTCGCTCAAACAGAACACAATGGTGCAACCCAATATAAGAGGATTCGCAATTTCTGCTGTTCAGCAACACACCGATCTGGGCGTTATTTTTGACCAGAAGCTCTCCTTTCTACCACACATAGACCACCTGCAAAAAAAAAATTCTGTCGACTCCGGTGGATGCTTAAGCAACAACTTATGCATGTACATGACCAGGCCGTTGGGTGCAGGTATATTAAGACATGTGTCTATTCGGTCATTCTTTATGGAGCAGAAGTCTGGACCTCAACTGCCGCAACGCATCTGCGACGGATTTTTGCGGGCGAATTTTGGCTATTGAAGTGGGCCATATGAAAATTTCGGCTTCCCCCTGCACCAAGGACCACCCAAATGGCAACAGCTCTAAACATCAGACGTCTTCCTGCCATTATCCATGAGAAAAGACTCGTCTTTGCTGTAAAAATGATGGTTGGCATTATTTCGGACCAAGACTTCTGGGCTAACTGCGGTTGGAGGATGCCAGTCCCAAACCTTCGGGCCAATCCAGTCCTTCAGGCCACCCCAAACCGGTTAAAGTTATCCGATCGGTTCTTACGCGTGCATATACTCCTTGGATGGCGACCTCTACAAGTTCGCATTGGATAAAAAATACAGGCAGAACTTACTCCATCCACTTCCTTCTCAAGACCACGTCACAGGACATTAGAACCTGCTCCCAAGGACCTGTCCATCACTCCCATGGATCCCTCACTACATTGTTCCAACTTTCTGCTCCTGCTCAGATGACACCAGCACTGTAAAAGGACTGCTCCCTGGAGAATAATTTAACATGATAACATGCTGTTGTGTATATATGTTCATATGTAAATTTTTCATTTGCTTTCCTACACTTGTATAATTAGTAATAATATTATTTTTTTCTCCTATCTCATCCTTGTTTATTACATTGTATTAGCCTTTACTGTAATATTGTATTAGACTTTGTAACCTTGTACAGTATTAGCCTTTACTCTAAACCCCTGGCTTGTAGCCGTGATGGGTATTGTGTACGGCATTTGCGTTTTGTATGCAATAAAGAGTTCTTATGCCATTTTCCCTAATCACTGAATTGGTCGTGATAGCCAGAACGAATGGCCGCCTCGGTGACCTTGCTAAGCATGTCATGAAGGGATGTCGAGTACAGATTTTACATCCTCAGAACTACAAGAGGGACACACGTTTAAGTTTATCGATGTGCATAAAAACTTGGAGCTATTATTTGTAATTGTGAAAACGGTTTATGTAAATAAACATCTGTTCAAAAGTTATGGCTTTTTCTAATAATAAAGGTGGACTGGGTTTTTTTGGGGGGCATCCTGTATTAGCAGAAACTTATCAATAGTCAAAGCTTACTGTTCGGATAACGTGAAAACTTCAATTTCGATAAGTAAACCCGGCTACAGAGTTAAAACGTACAACTAATCTTCATGCAGCACCATCATAAAATATCGGCTTTATGCAAAGATGATAGCTCGCCTAATTATAACTTCGAGCTTTAAAATAAATCACATATGAAGAACTGTACTGTCGGGAAAAGAACGATCAAACTTAAAACAAAAATAATAAGCTGCCTGTAATTAAACTTTGAAAGAATTACAGTATGTACCACTGTTCTCGCCCGAATGATAAATCGCTGGGAATAGGCTAATCAAGATATTCAATACATTTACGAAGTTTTTCTGCCTATTAATACAGTTTTTTTGAACAGAATTTAATAGCGGCCTATATGTAATTTTGAAATTCAGCAAATATAACACATTTTACTTGAGCTTCTGTTGTTTGCAGTCGTCCACAGACCATAATGACTAAAAGGTAACGCGTGTTTCGCACTACCCAATCACCGACAGCATGCCATTTTATGTTTTGCCATTAAACATTGCACGTGATTTCCGACAAAAGCGGAGAAAGAAGGGAAACGGAGATTTTTTTTCCCCTCGTCCATGATCCTACATCACTACTGTGGGTTCCCTTTGGAGAGCCACGATTTTAACGTAGCAGCATGAAAGCTAGTGGCTTCCAATGCCCCAATCCCGTCACTAGTGCCCTCAGAAAACCAGCTGGGAAGAAAAATCGATCGCCAATCTAATAATCGATGACTGTGGGACGAAACTCCAATGACTCATTCTGAACTTTGACTATACATAATACTTGCATTCTCTCTCTTCTATGTCCTCGCTCCACCCCCACATTACGATCGTATCCAATTTTCCCAATTCCAGGGAAATATTTTTAGTTAAAGTAAATCACACAAAGTATTCAAACTTAAATATCTTTATAATCGCATGCAGACATTATGATATGCTTCACTTACAGACAGTATACATTTCCTTTATTTACTTCCAATAACACACAAAAGAACCCTCACCATCCTTCTGAATTATGTGATGTAACTACAAAGACTTTCTGAAATCATACAAAGGAATAAATGCCATATGATAATTTACAGAATTTACCTTGGTTATTGCACAAAAACCTTTATATATAGTAAAAGAGCAATTTCAATACGGATTCTGTCGAACACAAATTATTTTTTCGCGTAATTTACTGGAAGTTTGACCATAAGGGCATTACTTAATTCTGAAATTTCGATTATATTAAAAAAAAAAAAAAAAAAAAAAAAAAGTGAAGAGAAGAAGGCGATTTACTATTCTGAAACACCTTACTTCACGTAATATAATAATTATAGACAAAAAAACAATCGAACATTATTTATCCAATAAAGATAAATTACTAGTTTGAGTTCTCTTTAGAGAAATGATTTTAACGTATATACCAACGCGGACTTACACAGCAAATTTCCGAAGAGACTAGCTTTGTCTTGTCTATTCGGACAGATTTGGTTTACTGGAGCAACAGCAACCTAGGCTATAATGCGACAAACACGTATTCGGACAGACAAGACAAAGCTAATAATACTTCACAAAATGAACAACAACAAATAACTTCTCTCTCTCTCATAATACCTTTATGACATTGGACATAAAACGCCACTACAAGGCCTCTTATAGTGCAGGCGCCTCCGTAGCCAGGTGGGAAGGAGCAACAGTGCGTAGCGCACGTTTCTTGATTAGACCAGAGTTCGAGCCCGTCACCACCAAATACGGAGGATGCGGAAAGGTCAGGGAATGACCACTGCATATTCCCGGAGCAATGGCCTTAGTTGCTAATGCTCCTAATAAAAACCAAACAACATCTTATAGCGCAGAAAAATTCTACAAGCAGTGGAAGGTGATTCGTTTGGTTGTGGCCCTCCTCTCTCATTTAGTATACATTTCACCACAATTCATAGTACCAACTGCTTATGTAAACAGTGCGTTTCTTAGACCAACGGTCTGTTGATGAGAATGGGTGAAGTTGTAGCATGAATGCGTTCGCGGAACAGCAAATGATGACCTTAACCCGCCTAATGAAATTCTCTCTATTATGGGAAGAAAACTCTCACTGCCTTCTGGAAAACACGGCAAGAATTAGTAGGTCTCTACGATACAAATTTAGTCATTCAGTATGTGCAAAGGTGCGTTTATCCTTTGCTCCGTAAGCCTGGGTCATCTGGACAGCAGCCCCACAGTTATATCTTAATAACTTCAAACTTTGAATACTGGATCGTTTGCTAAATATACAAAGCAGCAAGAACTCCAGCACCACCTCCAGAGGTATAGGTATCCTTTACATCATTTATAAAGGTTGCCCATCGCTGCTTATATAATACTCGAAGTTACACCTTGAAAGTATACTTGAGAAGAAATTTCCACCCACTCGCAAAACTACAGTGAGGGAAAGTGAATACGCCTGATATCAACAGAGTGTTCACCTTTCTACAGAGTAAAAGGCGTATACGAGCTCTTCGGCAAACCCAATGCGTGAAGACTTCATCATCTATCGAGCGTACAGTATATTTTCCAGCACAATACTCTCAGTTTCTTCAACACAATGGAAATTAATAGTGAACTGTTATGTGCAAACAAATCCTGCAAGAAACAGCATATTCGAAGAATTAATATATTCGATTGCAGCTGTAAATAGACAAATCTTTGTCCCAAGCTATACATCTGCCACGACTTTACACTTTATGGACTTAGTTTACTCAATAATTATATTTCCTGAATTTGTTTAAGGCACCCTTTCCCCCTGTCTAACACTCTGCTGTACAAGGGGCGAAATTTGTATATTCCAAATTTTAACATTAGTTTCATACTCTATTTGAAATCAAGTTTCGTTGGAAATTCCGATCTTGCTGGCCATGCTGGTGTTCGATGGACCAAGCAAAAACAGGATGTCGAGAACATCAATCCACAGTATCATCACCAGCTTGGATTTGTCCCCATCTATGGCCTAAGGGCTACCCTGTCCCTGTGTTACAACAAACACCAAGTACACATCATAGACAGGTTTGTTGTTGGAGAATCTCAAGATCAACTCAACCATGAACTCTAATTCCTTTCGACACCACTGTACTGATGGCTTTTCTCTTTCTCTCTTTCTCTCTCTCTCTCTCTCTCTCTCTCTGAACGGTAACTTGCCACCTCACTGATGAAGAAACTACAGAACTTCAGTGAATGCTACATGCTGTGTATATAATACTATATGAAATAGTACAGCAATACCCTGCATAGCACTGATAATTGGTGCCGAAACTGTTCTGTGAAACCGTACTGATTTAGATATAATTATAACGGGTTTTAATTGACTGCTTACCAGAGAAAGTCTATAAACAAATTATAATAAATCTATAAACAATTTGCACTTGATAGCCAATTAAAAGGATTTGAAATAAAAAAACATTGCAAAAATTTTATTAACGAAAAGGTAACAACATCATGAGAGATGAGGAAAAAAGCTTTGTTTATTTAGGTATTTCAATTATAAAGACTGGTGAAGTCGTGTCTTCTTTTTCTCAGTGTACAAGTCTTTGTAGCATCGAATCCCATCTCGTAAAATTTGCCGTATCTTGACGTTCAACATCCGGATCTCCATTCATAATTACCTCGCAGGCCATGTCAATCCCGAAAAACGTTTTCTCCAATTCTTCTGTTGGAAATTCTTTTGGTACCACATCAGAATTGTTTTCCTCTTCTTCATATGCAGTTTGCAATCAATTTTAAGGATAGCTGCATCATCTGTCATTTTCATGCAAGTCAATGCAGTCATGTACATTGGCAGTGTCCAAAGTTTCGAATCCCATGTCTTTTCCGATCTTCACAATGTCTTTGGGCAATTATTTGAATTTGCGATTCAAAACCAGTGAAATCATTTGCCAAATGGGGAAAAACATGCTTCCAAACAGCATGTTGTTGGCAGTGATTTCTAGCAAAGGTGCAAATATATTTTTGATCTTATTTAAAGGGGTAAAAAATAAATTGGGAAATGAAAAGCTATCGCGTCAGGATGGCATTAAGAATATTGAACACTGTTGCACGTTGCCGCTGACTAACTGAGGGGAGCTATTGGTGTGTGAGAAGTGAGACAATAGAGTTGGCACCGCAGCATATATGTACGCGTACCTAGACTACAAAAACGCAGCATATATGTAGAGTATGTGTCTAGGCTATTGAATGAGTCTTTAATATGTACAGTAATTTTCGACTTAAACTTAATTGAAAACCGTGTTATAGTGAAACCAGTGCTAAGGGAGGTATTGCTGTACATGTGAATAGAAATGCAATTCTCACTCAACTTTATATTGTGTTTTAATCCCTGGCCACGATGGGTACTATTGCTATGTTTCCTTCTGCAAAGTCTCTGTAAAGATAGACAGAAACATGCAATAAAGGATTTAATAAAGTAATAATATTTTTATTTATTTATTTATTTTATTTTTATCAGTTGGACAAACTACTTGGGTTTCCTGGTGGGTTTATGACCTTTACTTTTATTTATTACTGACAACAAAAAAACGTGAGGCTTTTCATGAGCGATTTGGTTTTAAATAGTTTCCCCCTAAACCTGCTATCAGCTGAACGTTATTCTTTTACTTGTCGTACAAATAAAATAACTAAATTAAAAAAATTAATAAATTAAATTATAAAAGTAAAAAATTACCAACTTGTGTCGGTTTTTTTTTTTTTTTTTTTACAAGGCGTGATCAAAAAGTTCGGAGACTGCAGTTCGAACAATTGAGAAATGAAACTTACCGGCTATTAGGATGAATCTCTTTTTAAGTAGTCTACTAACTTCACACTTATATACCGTTTGCAACATTTCGATAACTTCTGAAAGCAATCTTGATATGCTTCTTTTATAAAATTAACACAACAAAAAAAAAAAAAAAAAAAAAGTGCAGTTTTTATTGAGTGATTAAGCTTTAAACTGTTTCCTCTAAACTTGCTTTCAACTGAACATTATTCTTAAGTTTGCAGTGTAATAACCAAACTTCAAAGTTCTTGTGTACAATTCTAATTCTTACTCATTGCAATTGTGACCTTTCAAGGGAGCTTAAAGCTTGGGAAACAAATCACAGGGAGCTAAATCCGGGTATGGATGGCGGATGGGCAATAACAGTGATATAAAGATTCGCAAAAAAATTCTTCAATGTAAAATTCCGACTGTGCAGGAGGTGTTGTCAGGATTCAAGCAATAATTCCCTGACGCTTTCTCTTAACAGCGTCGCGAAATCGCCGTAGAACTATTTTTTAGTATTCTATTTCGTGCAGGACAAATTCATAATGAACGAAGCCCAGCAAGTCAAAAAATGCGCTAAATAATCTCCATATTTGGAAATTTTATTGCTTTGTTTGGACCTTGGAAAAGACATTGCCTTTCAAATGAAAAGACTATACCGGCACAAATAGATCTGTTTCCGAGTCATAGCCACACTTCCACAATTCTCACCAGTAAGGATGGAATAAACAAAGTGTGGGTCAGAAGCAGCACATTGACGATAATAACACGAGAGCCACAAACTAGGCTGAAACACGTACAGTATTCCAAATCTTGTGTTAAAATTGATTGACATGTCCCATAAGAAAGACCAATTTCAGTCGTCGCGAATAGTTAAATGTCGATCACTGCTGATCAGATGACGAATGTGAGCAAATGACTCACTGGATTTTGAATTGAAGAGGGCTGTTCAACTTCGATGGACAAGAGGCCCTCTTTAAACTTTTCGAAACAAGAAGTCTTCAAACGGCACATTACATCTCCGAAAGCTGTTTTTTTTTTTTTTTTTTAACATTTCGTGGGTTTCTGTTGCACGTTTCCCTGATCTGAAACAAATTTAATGCAATTCGCTGCTCAGTAAAACCACTTACTGTATTTTAAAATAGGACGAAACACAAAACAGCTTGTATTCAACGCGGGCCAATTGAGATTGGTTTTCAGATAAATGTGCGAGGCCAGAGTTTGGTATTATTCGAATAAATTTTTATATCATTCGTTATTCAAGTTAACATAAAGAATTATTCATTATTTTTATTGGAGCTTCGAATAAATTATTACACAATTTCTTATAGCTTATTTACCTTAAATACCATGCAATGCAGAGCATAACTATAGTCCTCAGTTAATTGTTTATTCTTGTATTACAGAAACAAGTTTCTGATGTTCATAAATGACGTCAGACGAAAGAATACACGGCTTGACGTTAAATTTACAGACGATGAAGACTGGGAGAGCGGTTAATGATCAGCAACACCAGGCATCGCTCCTTCAGAATGACTTGAACAGGCTTCAAGATGGTAAGAAAAGTATCAGCTGTTTCACTTACTTATTTAGCTCTACCATTCCACCATTTCTCTCTCTCTCTCTCTCTCTCTCTCTCTCTCTCTCTCTCTCTCTCTCTCTCTCTCTCTCTCTCTCTCTCTGCTCCTTCCAACAAACGCCTCTTCTCTCCACATCTCTCCATCTTCTTCTCAGTCTTTCTCTTGGTCTTTTACCCTCCATTTTCATTTCTAACATCCTCTTTGGCAGGGCAGTCTGTTATCCTCCATTCTCTTTACATAAAAAAAAACCATCTCAACCAATATCTTCTACGCTTCCCCGAATGGCCGCGTTTCGTACTCTATCTCTCCTGGTCTTTTCACACACACCTCTCTCAGAAACTTCATTCCCATCGCTTGCATTCCAATAATATCCTTCTCCCGCATTACCCATGAGTCCGATCCATAGGTTATTACTGGTACATAATAAGCTCTATAGAGTACCATCTTACACTTCTCTGGTACCACCTTTCTCCTAGCTATGTTTTGATGCAGCAAAATGAAAAATCTTACACGGCACAGAATAGTAACCCCCAAAATAACTTATACTCTTGTTGGGGTTCAATTAAAAAAAAATAGAGGAAGAAAGGATTTTGTGAGTTACAATAAGTTCGGACATGACGTTCTCCAAGGAGTATACAGCAAGGAAGGCCCATAGTGTTTTATCGATGATTTATCAATTGTTTAGAGTTATCGAAGTCAAAATTATACTGATAAGGCAATTGTAAGATCGCACTTGAATACTATGCCCAAGAATGGAGACCACACCTAATAAAAGATGTCAAGCTTCTTGAATGGGTCAAAGACGGGCAATCTGCTTCATGAGATCTACAAAAGAACACTAGTATGAAGAAAGGCTTCGAATATGTGGGCAACACAGTTTAGTAAATGGAAAGCTTAGAGAGGATCTGACTGAGGTATAGAAAGGCTCTGAGAGAGGACAGTAAAATGACGAAGGCAAACTTTCACTGTCATAAATGATTGCATAAGGACATAAATTCAAA